>NW_006408536.1:25567426-25577579 GCF_000296735.1 Chrysochloris asiatica
GTTTTCTAACTCTAAATCTTTGCACATATTATTATAGTATTTGGCTTTATCTTCTCGAGCTGATATTTGAAATTTTCTGTTCAGCTCTTGCACCTCTTCAATTTTTCCATTTTGTATACTGGGGGTAAATTTTAGAAAGAGATTTAAGGTGTTGTAAGTTTTAAGCTGTTGTCTGCCAGCTCTAAAACCACTGCTCTGTTGTTTTTCAAAGGATGGGATTCCGCAAATCACTTTTCTTTTACATGGACTAGTGTCCTGCTCAGGTTGTCCAGCAGGGGGCAGTAGAGAGTGATGCCAGATTGAAGCAAGAGACTGCACCTCCTTCTAACTGGCTGGTGGAAGCAACGGCTCCGCCCTCTGGTCACTTCACCTTCTTCCTGGCTTCCCAGACAAGCCTCTGCCATCTGTCGTCCCAACCAGCCTGGGTGGCACCCTCTCCAATATGATCTGAGTTCTGGGGGCTCCTTTATGAAAAGTTCCAGCAGCAGTCCAGCCAAAGATCTTCTCCACTATAGGTATCAGCATTTATAAACAGTTTAAAGTTCTTGATAAAACCAATTGCAGTTGAGTGGACCTAGACTCTTAGTAATTATTGTTGTTGTTGTGTGCCGTTGAGTTGATTCTGACTTATGAAGACTCTGTATAGCGTTTCCAAGAGTGACAGGTGGGTTTCAACACCTGGCCTTGCAGTTACTAGTACAGTGCTTATCCTATAGTGCCACTCCAGGGCACATATCAAAGAGCTATTGTTAAGTGCTGTCAAGTTGATCTGAATCATAGTGACCCTATATAGGGTTTCTGAGGAGCAGCTGGTGATTTTGAACTGCTGACCTTGTGGTTCAAACTGACATTACAGGGAAACGGGCTTGATGGCCGATTGAGGAGAAGTGCAGGGAGGCTGTCCATCAGCAATAACACAGAATACCAGATGAAGCAGGTTCAAGGGATGGTCCCAGAACTATGAACCACATATAAAGGAATATTTAGGAAGTTTGAAGGCTTACAGCCAACGGAATTTATAGCAGAAACAAGCAATCTAGTGCTTTCAGGAATCCACCAGGCTCAGCAGCTCCTAGAGTAGTCTTCTTGGGCGAGACAGAGTTTGGGAAGGATCAGAGCCACTGTAGACAGGCGCCTGACCAATCTCCGGAGATAAAGGTGTGGGCATTCTTGTTTTTTTTTAAATCTGTTTATTGGTCTCTCACAGTCTGTATGTCTCCATTCTGGTGACTAGACGAGGTGCCTGGGTGAGGGCACATCCCCCCTCATCCCCAGAGGGTCCTCCTATGCATGTTTACAGATCTGCTCACAATTTAAAGGGAAAGGCTGTGTTTAAAACAAACGGCAGTGCAAAATGGCCACAGCTGGTCCTGAATTGTTTATCACTAGGAAAAAGGACTGAACGAAGGTTGTGGAGCAGGAGAGACACAGACTAAAAAGGTAACAGACTGAAAATTAAATCCAAAGTTACAACATATCAACCAACAATGGGATATTGAAATTTCTCAAGCGGCCTTGAAGGCAAGAAGCTGAGAGAGGGACAATAACATCATACTCATATTTGCCTACAGAATCCACCACCATCCCTTTTCTGTGCTCATAGACTACAGTATCCAATCTGTCTTTTATGCTGTTGTTATTTTGTTTTTTGATCCCCTCTTTACCTTTAGGGTGCTCTTTCTCTCCCTACATTATCCAAGAAGAGACAGTAATTGTGGACATACAGTCAAGCTACAATCACACCCTATAAAATCCCTCCAACCAGGAAAGATCCAATACCAACTGCCATACACCAGATAGGCAGCCAACACCTGTGACAGATACTCTGAGTTGAGTAATAAGAAGACTGAAAAGGGAAACCCATCTCCTGATCACATCTACCTGGAGGCAATCAGAAAGCATAACAAAATACCATCATGTATGCATCTAAGTATTAAGGTCAGCTAACTACTGAATATGCTGAAGAAACAGATGACCATCTCTGGTCCTGTTCAGAAACAAAATTAAGTGACTGAGACAAATGAGTTAGAGGTAAATCTAGACTGCACATTGGAAGGAATTCAGAAAAATGATCATGAAATGTATCAAAACACTTTACAGAGGAGTTGAGAAAAATAAAGAAGTCAGGAGAGTGCTAGAGGAACAATCAAATAAGATACATACAGCGTTAGGAACAATTCAAAACCTAGAGAAAGAGGACCAAATGATTAATAATAGAATATCAGAAATGGACAATACACTGAAAGGGCAAAGGAGTAGAATAGAAGAGATGGAAGCCAAAACCAGTGATCTGGAAGACAAATCTCTCAATACTACTAAGATAGAACAGCAAGCAGAAAAAAGGCTTTAAAAAATCTGAAAAAGGTGTAAGATTCATGTTAGACAACATGAAGAGGAATAACTTAAGAAATATCGGCACTCCGGAACAGGAAGAATCACACAAGTCCACAGAGGAAATAGTTGAAGAGTTGCTGGAAGAAAATTTCCCTTACATCCTGTAAAGTGAAAAGATAGGCATTCAAGAAGCTCAACAAACCCCAGGAAGGATAGACCGCAAAAGAAAGTCACCAAGACATATAATAATCAAACTCTCCAAAATCAAAGATAAGGAAAGAATCCTGAAAGCAGCTAGGGAAAAGAAAAGTGTTACATACAAAGGCAAGCAAGTCAGATTAAGTTCAGATCTCTCAGCAGAAATCATGCAGGCAAGAAGGCAATGGGGAGACATATATAAAACCCTGAACAAAAAAAAAAAAAAAAACTGCCAACCAAGAATCCTCTACCCAACAAAGCTGTCAATCAGATATGATGGTGTAATCAAAACATTCCAGAATATACAGAAGCTAAGGGATTTTTCCAAATCCAACCCTGCACTACAAAACATCCTAAAGGGAGTTCTGTGGACTGAGAACCAATAAGAACAGACAACAACCAGAGATTGACATACGTGGCAGCACCACCTGGAACTCAATTGACAAATGGAAGCATCAAGAACTGAACAAAAGTATGAGAACAAATTCAGAGGATCTCTGAGGTCTGTCTATGATCAAAACAATTACAATGTGAAAGAAGGTGAACACATAGGAACAGAGATCCAGGTAGTGAGAAGGTCAGGTAGACCATAGGATAAAACAGACTGTCTTAAATGGAGGAAAAAGTTAATAGGTAACCTCAAAGAAAATTAATACTTCCACAACATACCAAGAAAATGAAGATCCAAAAACATGGAAACATTAAAATTATGAAGAAACTGACAAGAATGAACATAAAAAATATGGACTCAACACAGGAAGACATGCAGAACAAAGAAACCAGAAGCACCACAAAAAATCAAACAATGACAGCAATTAATCCATACCTATGGATAATTACACTGAATGTAAACAGATTAAATGCACCAGTTAAGAGACAGAGAGTGGCCAAATGGATAAGAAAACAAGATCCTTCAATATGCTGTCTGCAAGAGACACATCTCACACACAGAGAAAAAAACAGATTAAAAGTCAAAGGATGGAAAAAATGTACAAAGCTAATTGCAAATAAAAATGAACAGGAGTGGCAGTACTAATCTCTGATAAAATAAACTTTAAGGCAAAAACCAGCATAATAGATAAAGATGGACATTATCTCATGATTAAAGGGACAACTGAAGAAGATGGCATAACCATAATAAATATCTATGCTCTCAATGAAAGAGCTCCAAAATATATAAACCAAACTCTAATAGATTTGAAGAAAGAAATAGACAAATCTACAATAATAGTGGGTAATTTTAAAATACAACTTTTGAAAATGGATAGAACAACGAGAAAAAAACTTGACAAAGACACAGAGGAACTAAACAACACAATCAGCCAACTGGACCTCATAGATGTGTACAGAACATTCAACCAAACAAGAGCACAATACACATTCTTTTCCAGTGCACAAGGAACATTCTCCAGAATAGACCATGTGTTAGGCCACAAAACAAACCTCCAAAAATTTACAAACATCAAAATACTACAAAGCATCTTCTCAGACCACAATGCTATAAAACTCGAATTCACCACTAGGAAGATCAAGGAAATAAAGTCAAATATATGAAAACTGAATAAGACCCTGAATAAACCTCACAGTAAAAACTTAGGGGAAAAAAAAAAAAGTCAAAAAGCATAATGAGGGAGAGACTAGTCATCACAGAATTCTACGGATTTAGGTGTGGCACTATGGGTTAATGCACCAGACTGCAAAGCCATTTGAACTGCAAGGTTGGCGATTCAAGTTCACCAGCTGCTCCTTAGAAACCCTATACAGGGTCGCTATGGGTTGGAATTGACTCGACGGCACTTGACAGCAACAAGACATCAAACAGTGCAAATCACTAACCCAGAAAATAAGTTTCTCTCTGCATAACACTAAATATTTGACAAAGAAAGCATAATAAAACTACAGAAAATAAAATCATTTAGCATACGCTGTAGAAAAGAAAGATTAGAAAGATTATACAGATACTTTCATTTTACATCAGAAAGTAAGTAAAATTCCAAGTGAATGCAACCAAGAGATTTTTAAAATTTATATAGAAAAACTAGAAGACATTCAAAGTCCAAATTTCATTCCATAAAATCCCTTAGCAAATAATCAAAATTATGCGTAAGAAAATGCAGAAAGATAATCACTTATCAAATGTTCAATTAAAAGGTATGATTAAGAAAATGACAGTATTTAATCTCTGTGAAATAATATGTGGTCATTCAAATAACTGTGAAAACTGTAGCAACATAGAATAATGTTTCTTCAGGGTGCAACTATGAAAAATATGGTGTATTAACTTCCTAATGCGCTGTAACAAGTTACCACCAATTTAGCAGCTTAAAACAGCATACATCTATTATCTTACAATTTTAAAGGTTAGACGTTCAACATAGTCTTCTCACTGGGCTCCAGTCCTTTCTGGAGGCCCTGGGGAAGAACTAATTTCCTTGTCTTTTCCAGCTTCTAGAGACTGCTCACATCCCCTGACTGGTGGCCCGTTTGATCCATCTGCAAAGACAGCAATAGCTACTCAAGTCCTCCTCATACTACAACTCTCTGGCCTTCGGTAATCACATTTCCTTCTGCCTTCTCTTCTGCCTCTCTCTTCCACTTTGAAAGGACTTGTGTGATGATTACACTGAGCATACCCAGATAACCCAGTATAAAGCCCACTACTACTGAGTTGGTTCCACCTCATAGAGACCCCAGAGGACAGAGTAGAGCTGTCCTGTCGAGGTTCCAAGACAGAAGCAGACTGCCACATCTGTCTCCTACCAAGTGGCTGGTGGGCTTAACTGCCATCCTTTTGGTTAGCAGCTGAGCACTTAAGCACTACGTCATCAGAACTCAACCCAGGATACTTTCCCTATTTTAAGTTGAGTTGTTGTTGTGATGTGCTGTGGAGTCGGTTCTGACTCATAGTGACCCTGTACAAGGTTTCCGAGACTGTAAATCTTTACGGGAGCAGAAAGCTTCATCTTTCTCCTGCGGATCAGCTGGTAGTTTCGAACTGCTGACCCCGAGGTCTGCAGCCCGATTCGTAACCACTACACTATCAGAGCTCCTTAGCCACCTTAATTCTATCTGCAACCTGAATTCTCCTTTTTCATGGAACCAAACATAGGATCAGCACTGGACTGAGAGCCACAAGGTCAGTGGTTCAAACCCACCAGGTGCTCCTTCGAAACCCTATGCAGGGTTGCTGTGTGTCTGAACCGACTGGACAGCACTTACAACAACAACACACATGTTAACGTTAACACAGATTAGGATATGGACATCTTTGGGAGCCATTAATGTGCCTATGATTTGTTGTTTCCTATTGATAGAAAAAATATAAAGCAATATAACTATACGAAGGACTTCAAAAATTTGTGGGGAAATTCCATTATTTTTTCATTCCATTTTTCCACAAACTTTTTGAAGTCCCCTCGTATTAGGAGAATGGGACAGTGTGTGATATATATATATATATATATATATATATATATATATATATATACATAGATAGGTATACACATATAAAGACATACCTATCTATGTATATATATAAAGAGAGAGTCCTCAAGCATAGCAATGATTGTGGGGTTGGCACAGGACCCGGCAGTGTTGCCTTCTGTTGTGCATTAGATCACAATGAGTTGGTACCAACTCAACAGCATCTAACAGCAGCTAACCCCAAGACTGACGGTTCAAACCCACCAGCTGCTCTTTGGAAACCCTATACAGTGTTGCTATGAAATGGAACCAATTCAGCAGCACTTGTTGCTGAATTCTAGCTTAAGAAATGGTAGGCGAGCACATGAAGGTTTCCATAAAGGCTTGACTTTTCTTTCTGATCATGTTTAGATTCTCCTTAGCCTGGGACCCGTCAGTACAGTCCTGAGCCATCAGGGTGGCCAGTGGTTTTTACCAAATAACCCTCAGCCCTACCTGGCACATACATCACATTCCCATTCATTTTCCTAGGCATTTAAACACACACCTGGAATGGTGCCTTGTTGAGCTGGTTCGCCCTGGAGAAGGACATCATGCTTGGTAAAGGAGAGGGTCAGTGATAAAGAGGAAGACCTTCAATGAGATGGACTGACACAATGGGCTCAAGCATAACAACAATTGTGAGAATGGCACAGGACCAGGCAGTGTTTCCTTCTGTTTTCATAAGCTCACTATGAGAAAGCCAAATGGTGATGCTATATTACAAATTTTGTCTGAGGGCCAGGCTGGAGAAAAGTCTACACTGGCGTTAGAAGTATGCAAGTCGTTGCTCTCTAGCCAGTAGAAGACTGGGTAAGATGCCGCCGAGAGTGAACATAGAGGAGGAGCCCAGGAAGGAGCTCTGGTAGCGTCCAACTAGTCCTGGGCATTTCTCTCTGGAGAAAGAGGTTTTGGAGGATGAAGCCTTGATGGTGCCATAGACAAGATGAAATTTGGGAAGTCTTGGGATGGACAGAGAGAGGTGATGGGAAAAGGCATTCCAAGATTGAGAGAGAATGTAAAAGTCTGGTTGTACATCAGACAGCCAAACACAGAGCTATTTAAAACAAAAAACAAAACAAAAAACCACCCACAACAACAAAAAGCCAAGACTTGGGCCAGCCACAGATAAGTATATTTGCTCCCTGGTTATAAGAAAAAGAACCTTTCTTCTAGTTATTTCTATAAAAACTAAGCAACAACATTATGCCTACAGTAGACAATGTTTGCCTTCAAGTTAGCAGGAATAAATATTCTCATTATACAAAGCTTGGAATGTGTGTTGTCCTCCATACATGACTTGTGGTAAGGCAGATAACTTTTGAAAGATTGAACTTAATGGTCAAATATTTTGGTTCCAAATGATCTAATAGTCAAGTTATTCCTTCACGTAATCCATGTTGGTACAACGTAGCTCCGAAAATCACATTTGGGGATCAAGAAGTTAAACTGTATCCTGAGATGATGTTGATGAATCCTGTGACATCAGAGGTACTCTGTAAATCTTTGTTGAAGGCAGAAAGATGGGACAGAGGGAGAGAGTGAGGGATGAAAGGAAGGATATAGGGAAAGAGGAATTTGCATCTGCAAACAACTTTTCCAGAATTTCTGTTTGAAAACAAACATGTAGGTCATCTGTCCCAGCTGGCCTTCCTCCTGCTAACAACCATCCTCAGCACCTCGTAGAGTGTTCACCATGTGCTACTTAGAAAAGAAAGAGCTGATGAGCATGGAAGCTGAGGAAAAAGAGGTCCGAAACCATAACTATTTCTAGAAACAATGTGGCATTGATCAGAAATTCTTTCCGATGCACACTGCATCTGGGTAGAAGAAATGCATCCGAAAACCTGCGTGTTCTTTGTTAGTAAAACTGAATTCAGCTAGAAAACCTTTCCCATGGTATTACAAAGTGAGTTTTACATTAATTACTCCACTTTTCCAACAGAATGAAAAGCAGCTGATTTTCCAAATTGCTTGCTTACAAATGCATGACTGCAATTTAATAGGCCACCGTGAATAACTTATTTTTAGAACATATGGCTTGGATGCCAGTAGTTTCACACAAACACACATACACACACACACACAAAAAAAAATCTATTTTGTCATATGAATTGTTTTTCATGTCCCTGAAAAATTTGTGTATCAGAAGTGCATTGAAAGGATTATAAACCAACACAGAAAAACAAAAGCATAAAATGCCTTGAGGAAAGCATAGGAAAATAGCTTCCTGTCCTAGGAATAGGCAAATATTTCTTTAAATGGTACCCAAAACACATCCACCACAAAAGGAAAACATGATAAATTGGATTTCACCAAAATTAAAAATTTCTGCTCACCAAGAGACACCATTAAGAAAATGAAAAGGCACATAACAGATTGTGATCATATTTGCAATACATAATCCATGACAAAGCACATGAATCCAGATGATAAGAAGAACCCCCACCAATCACTAAGAAAGAGACAAACAACTAACTCTTCAAAATGAGACTTGAAAAGGCAATTCACAAAAGATGTATAGATGGCCAACCATGGCATGAAAAGCAGCTCAGCACCATTAGTTACCAGGGACTGCAAATGAGAACCACAATGAGATATTACCATCAACCCAATATACTGGCAAAAGGGAAAAGGTTGGCATTAACAAGGGTTAGCTAAGATGTGGAGCAAATGGAATTCTCATATACTGCTGGTGTGGGTGCATATTTGGAGAGCTTTTGATTGTTCCTTATAGCTTCCATACTCTTTATTGTGTGTCATTGAGTCAACTGGGACTCATAACAACACTCTAGGACAGAGGAGTCCTGCCCCATAGAGCTCCCAAGGCTTCTGTCATCTTTACAGAAGCAGAGCACCTGGTCTAATCTCCCACAGAGCGGCTGGTGGGTTCTAGGCCCAGCTAAGCACTTACCCATCGTGCCACCAGGGTGTCTTTCCAGACTCTTACTGTTAGGTATTCCACTCGGAGGTATTTATCCAATAGAAATGAAAGCATACGTACATTTACATAAAGATGTGTGTAAACGTCCATAGGAACTTCATTCTTAGTAGCCCAGACTGGAAACAAGCCAAATCTTCATTGGTAAGTGAATGAATAATCAAGTTGTTGTGCATTCATCCAATGGTAAGCAATAAAGAGGAATGAACTGCTGATATCTGTAACAACATAATGAATCTGAAACTCACGGTGTTCAATGAAGGAAGGCAGGCGTGAGAGAGTGCGTACTGCATGATTCTATCTATATGAAATTCTATAACAAGCAAAAATTTTATAGTGAAGAAATCAAATTAGCATTTGCCTAGGGCTAAGGAGTTCGGGTGTGACACTGCAGTTAATGCTCTGGACTGTAAAGTCATTTGAACTACAAGGTTGGCAGTTCAAGCTCACCAGCTGCTCCTTGGAAACACTATGCAGGGTCGATGAGTCGGAACTCACTCGACAGTACTTAGCAACAATCACAACAAAGGCTAAGGAATAAGAGGGAGCTTTCCAGAGAGACAGAAGCGTTTTCCATCTGGAGGTGATGGTTACGTGCGTGTATAACTTTGTGGAAACTCACTGAACTGTACTCTTAAGATCATTTCATTTCTCTGCCTATAAATGCGCCTCAGTAGAAACTTCATAGAATATACCCATGACCATATATGAGGGGGCTTCAAAAAGTCCGTGGAAAAATAGGATTAAAAAAATCAAGGAATTTTTCCATGAACTTTTTGAAGCTCCCGCATATGTCCATGTGTATAGTAGAGCAAGCAGGATGCAAAATGAAAGAAACTTCTTAGCCATAAACAAACTCCTTGAGGGAATGAGTCTCTAGGCTTGGGGGCTTAGTAGCACAGTTTCAGGGGGCAGTCAAGTCAATTGGCATAATATAATTGATGAAGACAGTGTCCTGCATCCTACTGTGGTAAGCAGTGGGTGGGATCTTAAAAGCTAATGAGCAACCATCTAAGATGTGACTATTGGTCTCTCCCTACCTGGAGTAAAGAAAATCAAAGAAAGACTCAAGCAGAAAATTCATTCAAAGGACCAACGGATCACACGAACTATAGCCTGCGCTACCCTGAGACCACGCTACCCTGAGACCACGCCACCCTGAGACCACGCCACCCTGAGACCACGCTACCCTGAGACCACGCCACCCTGAGACCACGC
>NW_006408536.1:25577679-25609148 GCF_000296735.1 Chrysochloris asiatica
GCTACCCTGAGACCACGCCACCCTGAGACCACGCCACCCTGAGACCACGCTACCCTGAGACCACGCCACCCTGAGACCACGCCACCCTGAGACCATGCCACCCTGAGACCACGCTACCCTGAGACCATGCCACCCTGAGACCACACCACCCTGAGAGAGACCACACTATCCTGAGACCACGCCACCCTGAGACCACACCACCCTGAGAGAGACCACACTACCCTGAGACCACGCTACCCTGAGACCACACTACCCTGAGACCACGCCACCCTGAGACCACGCCACCCTGAGAGAGCCCACACTACCCTGAGACCACGCTACCCTGAGACCACACTACCCTGAGACCACACTACCCTGAGACCACGCCACCCTGAGACCACACTACCCTGAGACCACACCACCCTGAGAGAGACCACGCTACCCTGAGACCACGCTACCCTGAGAGAGCCCACACTACCCTGAGACCACGCCACCCTGAGACCACGCTACCCTGAGACCACGCCACCCTGAGACCACGCCACCCTGAGACCACGCCACCCTGAGACCACGCTACCCTGAGATCACGCCACCCTGAGACCAGAAAATCTAGATGTGCCCAACTTCCACTACCAACCACTCTAATGGGCACCTCAGAAGGTCCTGGACAGAATGGGAGAAAAATGTGGAACAAAGTTCAAAATCATACAAAAGATCAGACTTACTGATCTGAGAGAGACACGTGGAACCCCCGAGACTGGCCCTTAGGCACCCTCCAAACCTGGACCTGAACCCACTCCCAGGGATCCCCTTACAGCCAAACAACAGTCAGGCCTGTAAAGTGAACAATAACAGAACAGTCAACCACAGGAGACCAGAAGGGCAGCATTTGCCCCAAAACAAAGCTCAGAAAGCAGGAGGGGGCAAGAAAGATGGGCTGATGGGAATGGGGAATCCAAGGAGGAAGTGGGAAGAGGGCTGTTACACTGAGGGCATTGCAACTAATATCACACACACACACACACACACAAAAGTGTGTAAATAGTTGAATGGAAAATTAATTTACTCTGTAACTTTCACCCAAACCACCATTAACAACAACAAAAAAAGAAAGCAATGTCTTCATAGGTAATATAGAACAATGTTGCTTCCATGTTTTCCCCCACTCATAAGAAAATTCCTAGAATCTTTACATGACTGTCAAAATTTTAGAACGTAAGTTCTATTTTTCAACGTCTCCAAATAGAGCTACATTTGAAGAAACTGTGACAACTGTTCTAACACTATTTTACAAATACTTATCTTCTGTAAAAGAGGTTGTTGTTGTTGTTAAGTGCCGTCAAGTCCGTTCTAACTCATAGCGACCCCATAAAGGATTTCCAAAGAGCAGCTGGTGGGTTTGAACCGCCAACCTTATGGTTAGTACTCCAGTGCTGATCTCACAGTGCTACACCAAGAATCCATAAAAGAGATAACAAATAAGAAGTTTATATTTTGTACTATGTTTCTGTGGATTCTAATGACAGGCATGAGGTCCCAGTGAGAAGAACAGACAGCATTCTTGGCAGCTCATCTATACGCTTCAGGAACCACTGTAGTATCACCAGCCAGAACCACAGGCCATCGAAGTCTGGTCTATGAAAACAGCTGTTTGTCTTTCAGTCATCTTCTGTGGGGCTGTGTCCACGTGGCTACAGCCTCCCCTGAAAACGATGTTGGTCCTGTGGCCTGTAGGCCTCCGCAGCAATCCTCCAGAGAGCAATCCTAACAGCCTCCAGGCCAACAACAGCAATGCCAAGTGGCTACCAGGGCAGCTGGGATGACTTTCAGCAGCTCTGTGGGGACTCTCTACTACTTGTTGTTGTTGTTGTTGGTAGGTACCACTGAGTTGTGCACAACAGAACAAAGCACTCTCTGGTCCTTCAGCATCCTCACATTGTTGCAATCTCTATGTCAAACCATCTTGTTGGGGGTCTTCCTCTTTGTCGCTAAGCCTCTACTTTACAAAGCATGAGGTTCTTCTCCAGAGTCTGACCCTTCTTCATAGCATGATAACATTACTTAAAGACTATTATTTTCCACCTCTCTTTCTAGAACATTAGTATATGTCTGTGGACAGGGATTGGAGGACAATTTAAGTAACATATAAGGAACAATTCATACAAAAGTTCCTCCGTTTGCCTTGTTCCAAACCTTCCATTTTATCCCTACTGGGCTCTGCTCTGGGAAGACTTGAATTATTTTACCTCTGGCACTCTGACGTTGCTATCTGAAGGGAAACTTCAAGGTGTTTGAAGGTCAGCTGCTACTTCCTTGCTCTGGACCAAGTGTCAGCATCTCCTGTTTCACCTGCAGATCCCCAACCTCTGCCCCAGGCACTGGGCCAACATCCAAGAGAGAGGAACCCTGCCCTTCCTTCCACTAACACTGATTACGATGGATGTGTTTCGGATGGAGAGAAGAAATTATGTTTAGTAAGTAGTAACATGGACTCCTGGTAGGTGCTGTAGGACTGACTGCTAACTGCAAGATCTGGGTTTCAAACACACTACCCACTCCTCAGAAACTCTATACAGCGTCTGACATGATAGCACTTAACGATGACAACAATATGCCAACATAACCTTGCTTGTGAAAAGTGAAGCAGCCTTAGGATACTTACTGATGAAGATCAAAGACTACAGCCTTCATTCAGTATGGACTGCAACCCAATATAAAGAAAACAAAAATGCTCACCACTGGACCAATTAATAACATCATGATAAATGGAGAAAAGATCAAACTTGTCAAAGACTTAATTGTGCTTGGATCAACCATCAATAATCATGGAAGGCGCAATCAAGAAATCAAAGGGGGGAAAAAAAGAAATTTAAGGAAGTATTGCATTAGGCAAATCTGCTGCACAAGACGTCTTTAAAGTGTTAAAGAGAAAAGATATCATTTTGAGGACTAAGGTATGCCTGACCCAAGCATGGTATTTTCAATCACCTCATATACCTGTGAAGACCATAGAAGAATTGATGCATTTGAACTGTGGTGTGGGCAAAGAATATTGAAAGCACCATGGACTGCCAGAAGAACAAACAAATCTGATTTGCTCCTTAGAATCAAGGATGGTGAGACTTCATGGCTTGCTCTTTGGATGCTTTCCGGAAGGGTCAGTTCCTGGTGAAGGATATCATGCTTGGCAACGTAGAGGGTCACTGACACAATGTCAGCAGTAATGGGCTCAATCACAATAACTGTGAGGATGACATAGGGCCGGGCAGTGTTTTGTTCTGTTGTGCATAGGGTCGTTATGAGTCAGAACCCACTTGACAACAACTAACAACAACACAACAATATGCTGATGGGAGTGCCTAAGTGGTACAAATAATTAATGCACTCGGCTGCTAACCAAAAGACTAGAGGTCCAAGTCCACCCAGAGACATCTCATTAAAAAGGCCTGGACCAGAAGACACAGGGCCTATGCAAGGGCTCAAGGGGATCGAGGTGAATAGTGATATAGTAGTGGAACAGCAGTGCTCTATGGGTAGCATGGACAGGGACACAGGCTGAACGGGTATGGGAGGAAGAGTGAGAGTTTGCCCACAAATATGAGTGTGGAAGACGATATCTGTACATGTTTCCCTTCCCTGCAAACACAACTATGAATGTGGTGAAGCATACAGTGGGTAAAATGATGAAAACTTCTTAGATATTACCAAACATCTTAAGGCAATGAGTTCGTTGCTGGGCCTGGGAGCTCAGGACCATAGTGTCAGGGGACACCATGGTCAACTGGCATAACAGAGTCTACAAAGCCAATGTTCTACATCCTACCAACTGCTCTGAAAGGGATCACATTAGAGGGTCCTGGAGCGAGTGGGTGAAAATGTGGAACAAAGCTCAAATTTATTTTATAAAACAGATTGGGCTTACTGGTCAGAAAGAGACTGGAGGAATCTGAGACTATGGCCCTAGACCACCGTTCAGGTCTAGAAAGGAACTCACCCTGGTGGCCTAATTTTGAGCCAAGCATTATATAGGTCCATGAGGGGGACAACACCACTAGTGAAGTCTGCTCACCATGGAATGGTCAATCATTCCAAATCAAAAAGGTAACATGTACCTAAGGACACAGTTGAGAAGGGATGGGGAGGAGGGGGTAATGGAACTAAGAACCACAGAGAGGAGGAAGTCGGACAACTCTTGTTACCTGGAGGGGATTGCAATCACTGAGATGAAACAAAGTGTATGATTGGTTGAAAGTAAAACTGATGATCTTGTCTGTAAACCTTCACTCAATTCACAATAAAAAGGTTTTTTGTTTTGTTTTGTTTTTTCAAAAAAGAAAGACCTAGAGATCTGCTTCAAAAAAGCCAAACAAACAGCGATGGAAAATTCTATGGAGCACAGTTCTACTCTGACACATGGGGTTGCCGTGAATCAGAGCCAACTGCACAACTGGCCTGGTAAAATGCCTATGAGGACACTAAACATTAAAGAATGCACATGTCAGCCGGTTTCCAGAATCACAAATGTATAAATTAGGTTTTCATAATTTGTAAATGTAGTTGAAAAAGTTAACTCCCTTAGAATTTTCCGCAGCCAAGTCAGACTGGAATTCAGATACAATGAAATCTTTTCTTTTGAAATGCTATAATTATACACACATACACTCAAACTTATGGGATAATCATAGATTTTCATAAAGAAGTAGATCAGGAAAATTACACGTTTTTGTATTATCTGAGAAAAGGAATTGATTTCAGATGCATGTATTTACCATGAAGTTAACTTTTTATCTAAAAATAAAGAGGTCTTGGTTCAGTCTGCTACTCACAGATCTGCATGAGAGAGACAGAGAAAAAAAAAATCAATGTAGGAAATCTTGAAAAACTGAAATTTTAAAACAAGAAAAACAAAGTTTCTGCCAAATTAAGAATGCATCACACTTGAAATCATTGATGTCAAAGAGGAATTTCACAAATCCAAGGAAACTCTTTTGTCCCAGGTTGAACTGTAACAGACTGAAGTTCAATTTCAAAGACTGGAACTACAATCTATTATGTTTCACCCCAACCACTGCACTGTTAAAACAGAAGCTATGCCTAATCAATCACAGAAGCTGCAATGGAATATTGCATAGCTTGTAATCTCTGAAGCTTAAAAGAAAATCCGTTTACAAAAATTCAGAGATACATCAAAATGACAAGGGGAATAAAAGTTCCTTCATTTTCAATTAACACCAGCCTGAGTTTTAGAAAGCTGTAACATCCTTATTTCCCCCTTTTCTAACCTCCTCTCACGTCCTACAATTTGACCGTAAACACATCAAGGAAACAGAATTGATGAGATGTTTACAAAACAGATGTTTTCAGGGGATGCTAATAATATATTTAAACCATAAGATCTACCTTTCCAAAGGCACATAAATTACAAGTGACAGAATACGTACTGCACACAGAGTCGTTAAAACATATACCACAGAGCAGCCACATTCATGGGAGATGTTGTCTAGTTCGCATTTTTAACACCCACTCTATGAGAAAGTCCCTAGATTTCTCCTGAAGAATTCATATTCTTTCACTTTGTCAAATTATATTCTATCTGTTTCAAAGATGACTCCACAAGAAAGGTATAATATTCCTCCCTACCCAGAACCAACAGGGGAAAAATATTCACTGGACTGCTAACCACAAGGCAGGTGGTTCGAACTCACCAGCCGCTCCTTGGAAAGCCTATACAGGGTCACTATGAGTTGAAACCAACTCAAAGACACCTAGCAACAACAACCTTCTTATCCAGGAATAAGTGAATGAACAAAGAAATGTGTGTGTGTGATATGTATACATACAGATACCAAACATATTTTGTAAATGATCGAACGTTTTGTTCTTAACTTTCTGAATGAAATATGCTTGCATATTCCAATAGTGAGTGCCTTCAACAGGCACCTGGTTTGCCTGAGAGCTGACGATGGTTGATAGCTTGGTCTTCCTAGTTCTGTTTTTCTTTGCTTCTCTGCTTGGCCGTAGTTTTCTCACACTCCTTGTTATTACGTTGTTAGGTGCCATTGAGTCGGTTCTGACTAACACCAACCCCCCTGTACAGAAGAACAAAAGCCAGTCTGGCTCCACCCTCACAATCGTTCCTATGTTTGAGCTCACTGTTGCAGCTACTCATACTCAACAAGACATTTTGAGCTGTAATTTCACCTAGCACGCAGCAGGGAGACTATTCTGGTAGCCCATCCTCACTTCTACTATTATCACTAAGTCAGTGGTTCTCAATCAAGGCTATCTCAATTAGGGGTGACTCTGTATCCCAAGGGACATTTTAATGATCACAACCAGGGTTGGGATGCTTGTTGAGTTGGTTCAACTCACAGCGACCCAGTATGGGGTTTCTCAAGAGCAGCTGGTGGGTTTGAACTGCTAACCTTGTGCTTTGCAGTCCAGTGCTGATCCTAGCTAGCCACACCAGGAGTCCTGGGAATGCTACTGGCCCCTAATTGTTAGAAGTCATACTTCTAATTAGTTGAGATACTACTAAATTACCTAAAATGCATAGAAGAGCTCCCTACAACAAAGTATGAACCAGTCCCAAATGTCAATAGTGCTGAGATTGAGAAACCAAACAAGTTCCTGTGTGATACAAATGGTTACTATGTTCTAATTGAAAGACCGGCAGTTCGAGTCCATCCCGAGACATCTCATAAGAAGGCCTGGTGATCTGCTTCTGAAAACTCAGCCACTTTTACTCCAACACACACGAAGTCGCCATACATCACAGGCGGCTTGATGGCAACTGGTTTTAGCTAGGCTTAACTAGGTCAACTATACTGTATCAGCTTGGTGCTACGCAATTTTATTTTTGGCATTCAGATGCAAAGGCTTGAATTCATCAAACTCACTAGCTCATGGCACATCATTAGACTCAACAAGTCCTTGTCGTATTTCAGGATTTCTCTTTGGTTCCTATTTCCCACCCCACCATTCTAATGTATTTGATGTATATTCTTTTTATCTGTATATGTATTCAAAAAGCATTTAGTGGTGTTTGTGTTCATGTACAAGGAGCCTTCAAAAAGTTCATGGAAAATTTCCATGATTTTTGTTTTGTTTTGTTTTTTTAAGCTTTTATTGTGAATTGAGTGATAGTTTACATGGGAGAACATCGGTTTTGCACTCAACCAATCGTATTTTGTTTCATTGCAATGATTACAATACCCCAATACCCTTCATTCAGCATCCTTCAACAGTATTTGCTTCTATTCCCTCTAGTGTTGTTTTTTTGTTTTGTTTTGTTTTTGATGTACACAAAAACACTCAGGAACATATAATCATTTAAACAACCAACGAGCACATTCTGCAAGCCTGCCTCCTGGCCGCCAACCCTCAGTCTTTCTCTTTCCATAAGTCCAGAGTCCTCAGCTGCTCCCTCTCTCCATGTCCTCATCTCTGCCTCCATCTCTGGTGTTGCTGCTTCTCTGGATGGGGTCCCACATTCCACCCGTGTTCTTCTCCCTTGATGGTCCTAGGGTCCTTTGTTCCTGGACTGTAAGATTAACTACTCCCCCTCCATGCTCTTTTCATTGCATTTTCCATGAACTTTCTAAAGCCCTCTGGTATGCATGTGTGCATGTGTGCATGTGCGCATGTGCAGTCAATTATTTTTAACATGTCTCTTACAGTCATAGTCTTTCTAGCTCCCACCAAACAACGTTGTTTCTGATGGGAGCAGGTTGGGGGGAAGATGTTAATATGATTCAGTTGTGGCTGATTGTAAACAGGCTTCATTGTAATTGCAAAACATTGGAACTCTCACATGGTTATAAAATGAGCCATCTGAGAAGCAAGATGGAAAGAATATCACTATCATCAAGAAAGAAGATCCAGGAATAGAGCTCATCCTTTGGACCCTGAGATCCAGGAAACAGTGGTGATGGCAGAGGGGCAGGAGAACTAGAACCAAGAGTCAGAGCAGAAAACAGAGAGCAAGGGGCTTCCAGCCCATGGAGTGAGTAAACTGAGTGCCTTTGGCCAAGAGGTGCGAATGGACTGGGTTGCCTCTAGGCACTTAATCGTGGGGGCTAGGTTTTCAGATACAGGGAGCTAGAGCCAAACACCTTCAGGCTTAGGCCTACAGGGTAGTGGAGTGCCCTTTGGCATTTATCAGAATCCCTAAAAGAGCCTTTAACACTGACCAAGCAGGACTGAGGCTAGAGAGAAAGTTGTCTGCAGACACAGCAGAGAAGAGGCTTTCCTGACCCAAGAACTGTATCCTGAACATTTCAAGTCCTGCACTATAAGCTATTCACATCCCTAGTCAACCGCCTAATTGTCTGTGAGTTTTCTGGAGCCATTAGAACAGATTGAACGCAGCAGAGAAATTGAGTGAGGTGGGAAGGATGGTTGGTGTCAGGATACAGTAAAGAAGGGTGGAGGGTGGACGCATATCTGATCTCCACCTCTAAGGAATTGACCTTGGGCTGATGCTGCTGAATTTTCTCCTCCCCATTTGTGATGGCCTCCATGTCATTTTTTATAGATGGTATCAGCAGCCAGAGTCATTGCAATGGCTCCGGGGTCATGAAAACATGGCATCTTCTATGAGAAAGAACCAAAGGATATGGAAAGTCAAACTTTTGATTCTTGGAAGTTTACTATAGCAGAAGGCTGTTAACTTCAATGGTTGAAAGCAATATGTTGTTGTTGTTAAGTACCGTGGAGTTGGTTCCAACTCATAGTGACCCTGCACAGGGTTTCCGAGGCTGTACATCTTTACGGGAGCAGAACATCTCATCTTTCTCCCGCGGAACCGCTGGTAGTTTTGAATGGCCGACCTTGAGGTTGGCAGCCCGGCTCGTAACCACTACACTACCAGAGCTCCTTTGAAAGCAATATTTGTTGTTGTTGTTAAGTGCCGTCGAGTCGGTTCCGACCCATAGCGACCCTGTACAGGGTTTCCGAGGGTGTAAATCCTTACGGGAGTAGAAAGCCTCATCTTTCTCCCGCGGAGCGGCTGGTAGTTTCGAACCGCTGACCTTAAGGTTCGCAGCCCGATTCGTAACCACTACGCTACCAGAGCTCCTTAGGAGATGTATATTGAAAGCAATATAGGAGATATTACTGCTGCAGCTGAGAGGAGAAAAGCTGCTACTGGAGTGACCTAGGGCAAAAACTGAAGGGGACAGGGCCATATAAGCATGTGGGATAGAAATGAATATTCAGTATCATGATTACAGAGAGCTTGATGAGCCCATCTTTGGTCTGTACTTGATTGGATATGAACAGGAAAAGGTAAAAGCATTCACTGCCCTCTCCACCTAGGAGTCAAGCTAGAATGTTAATCAAGTTACTGAGTGGGACCAATCCTCTGGTTTCCCTCCAGTCTTCAAACAGGTCCACAACTTAACCCCTCCCCAATTCTGAGCCCATATAAGTCTGCACTGCCCTGTATTCGGCTCTCAGAATGAGGAGAAATTAGCTCCTCTGAGTCAGCCGGCTTAATAAAATCTGAAACTCTGCTTCACCTCTCTGAGTGGACTTAGTTTCTTTGATGACAGATCAATAGTTGCTGTGACACGTTCAGGCCCAGGGCTGCTGTGGCACTCTGGAATCTAAAACTGCTGTAACAGATATGCTAAAAGAATTGCTTGAAAGGAACAGACTTTAAGTCAGTAGTCTGTGTGTAGAGTATGGGGGCTTTGGTGGAAACCTGAACTCCACCCAGAACCTTGTCAGTAAATTTACATTTCAAAAGATATGCAGACACACTGAGAACTGCTGAGAGAACAGAAGATTTACAAGTGAAGGAAAAGACCTGTGGATTTAAATTTTAAAATAAACAGCTGCTTTTGGCTTTTTGAATTTTAAGCAAGCTGATTATGGTCAGATGTGCCCAGTTAGGAAAAGTCCATATTTATCAGAGAAAAACACTTTCTAAGAGTGAAAGTTAAAGGGAGCTTTACATTCTAAGGCAAGAACACATTCTAGTATATTTGTTGTGGTAACTACCTGGGCCCCACAGGTGGGGGAATGAAAGTGGGGGAGAGGTGGCAATGAAATGATAGCAGAGTTTGGACATGTTCCATTGGCCTCCATTGACCTGGTCCATAGAGGCTAGGATGGGAGAAAAGAGGAAAGCTGGCTGGTCTGAAGTTAGGGAGTTGTGTGGACTCCTGAGTCTATTCTATGGGCACCAGCCTAGCCCATGGGGACCAGGGATGAGAAAGGAAAGGAGCAAGCTGGTCTGAAATGCAGGAAGCTGTGTATGGAGTCCAAGCTTGCAGCTGGCCCTCATTTGCCTCATGTTTCTGGTCTGACTTTCAGTCTCCTCCCTAGGAAAATGGGCACAGAAGTTTCTGGAGTTGGGAGGAGGTTTAAATGACAGAGCACTCCAGCCAACAGGTGCTAAATAAGCCCCGGCTCTGGCTCTCCTCCTCTCCCAGCTTCTTCAGTCACAGGAGCAAACATTCTAGGAGGGGCTTAGCCAAGATCTGCAATTTGTCCTCACCTCTAAGCTCCTACAACTGTCTGCCACATAATTAAACCCGTCCTTGTTCTCTGCATGTGAGGGAGTACACAGAAATCACACAATTGTCTTATAATGGCTTCCTGCCTGTTCCTAGAAAAATTCCAGTTTTAACTGAAAGCTGTTGTTATGTGCCTTGTTTCCACTCATAGTGACCCTGTACAGGGTTTCTGAGGCTGTAAATCTTTACGGGAGCAAAAAGCCTCATCTTTCTCCTGCAGAACAGCTGGTAGTCTTGAACTGCTGACCCTGAGGTTAGCAGCCTGATTCGTAACCACTATGCTACCAGAGCTCCTTAACTGAAAGTAAGTGAGGTAAATGAAGGAGCCAGGGCCTGGGCCTCCCCCGTTCTCCTTTCTATCCCAAGAGCTGAGAAGCAGCAAGATGTGATACTGTATTGGCAGAAGCTATGACTTGGTTCACACAAAATAAATCCCAGGAAGGTACAAATAAATTCAGATTTCATTCATTGGATCCTGCTTATCTATTAAAAAAACACACAAATATTTATACTTAAATGTGACTATTGAATGTTTCATTTAAAAATGAGAATATAACATTAGCAAACCCACTCAAAGGTAAGCACACACTAAACCCGGAGATAAACTGATAGGAAGCTTTAAAGATGTGGAGGATAGAGGAAGCTATGCCTACAAAGGACCTCTAATTCCACTTAGAAATGATGGAGAGTAGGTATGTGGGTAGAGGTGTGTGTGTGTATACCTGATACAGAGTAGATAGGTAGACTGCCAATTGACAGACAGAAAACTGGGGTGCAGAAAGAGTTCTAGGAGCCCACCCCCAAATGGATGTTTCCATCTACTGTCCTTCCAGTAGAATGGCCTCACCTGAACTCATCGTCCCTAGCCCCTGACTCCATTCCTTTTACAGAAGGAGTAAAAGTTCCCATAGACCCAAGATCTTGGCTCCTGGGCAGCTGGCATTTCCAGGCAAGCTCTGAAAGCAGCTGTCATGAGATTCTGGTTAGATCCGGTGGTTATTCCACCACTGACAAGGCTGTGCTCTAGCTGTCCCAGAAGAAAAACTCAATGAGGGAAAAGGTGCCCCCAGCGGAACATGGACACTCCGACACTCCCTCAATTCATGTACATTTTCACCATAAACTTAGCAATGACTGCTGATTACTAATGCTTGCTTCCAGTCTCTTTTAAATAAAGAAGAAGAAGAAGAAGAAATAAATAGAACATTGTGGCTCAGATTAAAAGTCCCCTGCCCTCCTCCCAGAACAGCATTATCCTGAGTCTGGTGTCATGTGGAACTTAGATTGTATCTATAACAGTCCTTGTTCATGTGTTCCTCATCATATTTTTGAAATTACTTATCAATGTTTGTTTATACATCCATACAAGTCAAGTCAAATGCTCTGACGGATCTCACGATGCCTTTGTGTGGACTACTGAAGGAAGAGGCTGGGGATACCGTGGCAATCAACTCTTGCCAACCCCAGTCTTTTAAGTTTGTCCTTTTCCTTAACTCACACTGTGAAAGCTACAGTTTGTCCCAAGCCCTGATGGCTGCCCCATGGGAGGTCAAGGGAGCACCTGGATGACAGATGTAAGCTAAAATGTTGCTTCCCCATGCCTGGGTGGTAGGACAGCAGCCAATAGCTATTCTCTTCTTTCTACTTTTCTGTCTTTCCAAATTTCTACATTATCCTTAGAATCAGGAAGAAATCCTTGTTCTCTAAAATGAACTAGAATACACCTGTTGTAGGTTGAAATGTGTCCCCCAAAAAGATATGCTCAAGTCCTAATATTTGTGAAAGTGGCATTATTTGGAACTAGGGGTTTTGCAGACATAATAAAGTTCAGATGAAATGATAATGCATTTAGGTGGGCCCCATTGCCAGTAACTGGTGACTTTATAAAAGAAAGGAGAGAGAGAATTGGACCCAGAGATAGACAAAGACTCATAGGAAGAAGGCCATGTAAGGACAGAGGCAGAGAAGGCATCTGCAAGCAAAGGAGTGCTGACAACCACCAGAAGTTGGAAGAGGCCAAAAGAGAGAACATGATCCTTCGGATACCTTGATTTTAGACTTCTGGCCTCCACAATTGTGTGAATGTTGTTGTGAGGTGCCATTGAGTCAGTACCGACTCATAGTGACCCTATGCACAACAGAACAAAACACTGCCCGGTCCCGGGCCAACCTCACAATTGTTGCCACACTTGAGCCCACTGATGCTGCCACTTTGCCAATATATTTCTTTTTTTATTGCCACACAGTTTGTGGTACTTAGTAATGGCAGCCATAGGAAATGAAGACACAATCCAAGTAGTCCCTCAAAGAAATCAATTTGGTGATTATATCACTAGAGAGCCAGTGGTTAGATCTTGGAGATACCTAGTTTCAAGAGACTCTGACTCTGCTCTGAATGTACCACCCACCGTAACTGCAGCTGAAGACACCTGGTGTGGCACTGTAGGTGCCACACACTGGACTGCGAACCCCAAGTCCAGCAGTTCAAACTCACCAGCTTCTCCTTGGAAACCCTAATATACAGGGTCACTAAGGAGCTCTGGTAGCATAGTGGTTATAAATCAGGCTGCGAACAGCAAGGTCAGCGGTTCGAAACAACCAAGCTGTTCCGCGGGAGAAAGATGAGGCTTTCTGCTCCCGTAAAGATTTACAGCCTCAGAAACCCTGTACAGGGTCGCTGTGAGTTGGAACTGACTCCAAGGCACATAACCACCACCACCTCCATGAGTCAGAACCAAATCAATGGCACTTAACAACAACAACCTGCTGCTAAAAGAGAAACTCATCCACGGCTCCTTAGTTCAGAGGAGAACATTCTATACTATGAAGCATTCTTTCTTATAAACTGTCTTGTGTCTTTTCCTCCAGGACTTTTGGGGTAAGCTATTCTTGTGAGAAATTATAAATCAAGCTAAATAAAAGATGGCATGAAAGGGGATTTGCACTTCCATTTACAAGAATAGATAGTGGCAGTAGATGAATCAAAGTCACCTCATCTTACTCATGATCCTAACAAGGGTGCTTATCTGATTTCCCAGCCTTTGGAAAGAAAAGGCAACAAAACAGTTGTTAAGTGTCGTTGAGTCGATTCTGATCCATAGCAACCTCTATACGGTTTCCAAGGAGCAGCTAGTGAGCTTGAACCACTGACCTTGCAGTTCAAACAAAACTCTGCAGCCTGACACATTAACCCACAGCACCACACCAGGACTCCAACAAAACAGTTGTTGCTGTTAGGTGCCATCGAGTAGATACTCACTCATACTGACCCTATGCACAACAGAACGAAACACTGCCCGGTGCTGGGCCAACCGCACAATTGTTGCCATTCTTGAACCCGTTGATGCGGCCACTTTGCCAATCCATCTCACTGGGGGTCTTCCTTTTTCTCTAACCCTCCACCTTACCAAACATGATAGCCTTCTCCAGCAACTGGTCCCTCCTGACCATCTGTCTGAGGTATGAGAGACGAAGTCTGGCCATCCTGGCCTCCAAGGAGCACTCTGGCTGCACTTCTTCCAACACACATCTGTTTGTTCTTTTGGCAGTCCATAGTACTTTCAATATTCTCCTCCAACACCATAACTCAAAAGCATCAATTCTTCTATGGTCTTCCCTAATCACTGTCCAGCTTTCACAGGCATATGAGGTTATTAAAAATACCATGGCTTGGGACACATGCACCTTAGTCCTCAAGCTGACATCTTTGCCCTTCAACACTTTTAAAAGGTCTTGTGCAGCAGATTTGCCTAATGCACTACACCTTTTGATTTCTTGACTGCTGCTTCCATGAGTGTTGATAGTTGATCCAAGAAGAATGAAGTCCTTAACAACTTCAATCTTTTCTCCCTTGATAAGAATGTTGTTTATTGGTCCAGTGGTGAGGATTTTTGTTTTTCTTTACATTGAGATGCAATCCATACCGAAGGCTGTGCTCTTTGATCTTCGTCAGTAAATATTTTAAGTCCTCTTCACTTTCAGCAAACAAGGTTGTATCATGTGCATATCACAGATTGTTAATGAGTCTTCCTCCAATCCTGATGCCACGTTTTTCTTCATATATCCCAGCTTCTTGGATTATTTGCTCAGCATACAGGTTGAATAAGTATGGTGAAAGAATATAACCCTGTCGCACACCTTTCTTAATTTTAAACCATTCAGTGTTCCCATGTTCTGTTCAAACAACTGCTTCTTGGTCCACGTACAGATTCCTCATGAGCACAAAACCGTGTTCCGTAATACTCATACTTCACAATGTTGTCCATAGCTTGTCATGATCCACACAATCGAAAGCCTTTGCGTAGTCAATAAAGCACAGGTAAACATCCTTCTGATATTCTCTGCTTTCAGCTATGATCTTTCGGACATCAGCAATTATATCCCTCATTCCATGGTCTCTTCTAAATCCAGCTTGAACCTCTGGAAGTTCTCTGTCAATGTATGTTTGCAGCCATTTCTGTATTGGCTTTAGTAAAACTTTACTCGCATGGGATAGCAAAGACATTGTCCGATGATTTCCACATCCCATTGGGTCACCTCTCTTTGGAATGGGCACAAATATGGACCTCTTCCAATCAGTCGGCCAGATAGTCGTCTTCCAAATTTCTTGGCAGAGATGAGTGAGTGCCTCCTGTGCCACCTCAGTTTCTTGAAAGATTTCAATTTTTTTTCCATCAATTCCTGATGCCTTGTTCTTTGCCAATTCCTTCAATGTACCTTGGACTTCTTCCTTCAGTATTTGGCTCTTGATCATATGCTATCTCTTGAAACGGTTGCACATAAACTGTTTCCTTTTGGTACAGTGACTCTGTGTATTCCTTCCATCTTCTTTTGGTGCTTTCTGCATCATTTAATAATTTTCCAGAGAATCCTTCAAAAACGAAAGTCGAGGCTTGAATTTTCTCTTCAGTTCCCCCAGATTGAGAAATGCTGAGCGTGTTCTTCCCTTGTGGTTTTTTGACTCCAGGTCTTTACACATTTTGTTGTAATACTTGACCTTTTCTTCTCAAGCTGACCTTTGGAATTTTCTGTTCAGCTCTTGTACCTCCTCATTTCTTCCATTTGCTTTAGCATCTCTGGTGTGGCGCTGTGGGCTAATGCGTCAGACTGCAAAGTCCTTTGAACTGCAAGGTTGGTGGTTCGAGCTCACCAGCTGCTCTTTGGAAACCCTATACAGGGTCACTGGGTCAGAGTCAACTCAACAGCACTTAACAACAACAAAACAGTAGAGGGATGGAAATCAAAAGGTTTAGAGAAGAAGGTGGCAAGGCTGATGGTGACGAGCAGACGCAAAGCCTTGCCCAATTCCAAGGAGAAGTGCAAAAACCCATGACAACAAACATCTTCCCACATCCCTCTTTACTCTACTGTGTTCAGTAATCCATTGCAATGGCTACACAGGACTCAAAGACAGCACCCAGTTATGGGGTTTATTAGGAAAGTTAACAGGTTGCAATTTGGGGTCAGGAAATGCTCAGGGCACAGTTGTTCCAGTCGGCTGCTGATAAAATGCCCACAGGACACACCACTCCACCATAAACCTCAGCCTGAAGACACTCTGCTCTAGTTCCATGCGTCAGCAAAGCCAGCTCCCTGAATTAAGTCCCTGGAGCCACCCCACTCCACATGCAAGTCATTCTTTTATGTTAGGAAGATTCCCCATTCCTGCTTCTGGTGGTGGTGGTGTGACGTGGCGTTGGTTCCGACTCATAGCGACCCTGTATAGGGTTTTTGAGGCTGTAAATCTTTACAAGAGTAGAAAGCCTTCTCTTTCTCTCACGGAACTTCTGGTAGTTTCGAATTGCTGACCTTGAGGTTAGCAGCCCGACTCATAATCACTTCACTACCAGAGCTCCTCCCTGCTTCTTCGATGGCTCATTTTAAACCCATGTTTCAAATTTTTACAATGAACTCTGCTAATACCCACAGATGAATCATATCATCTTATAAGTATCTTCCTCTACCTTTACCCAGACCCAGCAGCGCAGAAACGTTGTTTGGTGGGGATTATAGACTACGGCTAGAAGAAACATTAGATACTTCACTACACCACAAGAGGGAAGAGGCTTGATCAAATTAAATCAATGAGATACTATTGGGCCAAAATTTATCAATACTAGTAAACTAAAAGAAAAATCAGAGAAAAGAAGGGAAAAAATACCATGAAGAAGAATAACTTATGGGTGACTGGAATTCCAGAACAGGAAAATACAAAAAAAAAATCTTCAGAGGAAATTGTTGATGGAAGAAAATTTCTATAACATCATGAAAGATGAGAAGATACACATTCAAGAAGTCAAAAGAACACCAAACAGGACAGACTCCAAAAGAAAATCACCAAGACATATCATAATCAAACTCATCAAAACCAAAGACAAGGAAAAACTCCGGAGAGCAGCTTGGGAAAAATGAAAAACTACCTATAATAGAGAACCAGTAAAACTAACCTGTGTTGGAAGAAGTGCAGCCAGAATGTTCTTTAGAAGCCAGGATGGTGAAACTTCATCTCTCATACTTTGGAGGGACCAGTTCTTGGAGATGAACATCATACTTGGTAAAGTGAAGGGTCAGGAAAAAAGATGAAGATCCACAACTTCATCTCTCATACTTAGAAGGGACCAGTTCTTGGAGACAAACTTCATATTTGGTAAAGTGAAGGATCTGGAAAAAAGATGAAGACCCCCAATGAGATGGATAAGCACAGTGGCAGCAGCAGTTGACTCAAACGTAACAGCAGTTGCAAGAATGGCACAGGATGGGCAGTTCTTCGTTCTGTGCATAGGGTTGCTATGAATTGGAACTGACTCAATGGCACCTAACAGCATCAACAAGACTGAGCTCTGATTTCTCAGCAGAAACCATGTGGGCAAAAAGACAATGGAATATATATACAAACCTCTGTAAGAAAAAAAAAACAATGTCAACCAAGAATCATATACCCAGCAAAGCTGTCCCTCAAATATGATGGTAAAAAAAAAAACATTTGCAGATAAACAGAATTTAAAGGAGTTTGTAATAACCAGAAAAACTTTACAAAAAAATACGTAAAGGGTATTCTTTGGATTGATAACCAACAATAGCAGACAACGATTTGATATTAGCAAGCATGACATCACCCAAAACTCAATTCAGATAATAAAAGTATTTAAAGTGAAACAAACCTACAAGACTGAAAAGAGGGAACCAGAGATCTTAGTTTATCATGAAGACAACTATAAATCAAAAAGAGAGTAGTGTAGATACAGAATTTCCAAAAATGAGGAAGTCAAGCAAATTTCTGAACAAAATAGACTGTTTTAAACTAGGAAAGAAATTAATAAATTACAGAGTAACCTCAAAGAAAGTAAATACACCTTCAAATCAAAATACAAGAAGAAAATATTCAGTAAGTATTAAAACGACAGCAATGAAGAAAATGAAACGAAAACTCACAAGCAAAATGAACTCAGTGCAGAAAATTACACGAAACCAAGAAATCAGCACCACAAATGAACGAACAACAAAACTACAACAATTAATTCATTCCCATTGATAATTACTATACTTTGAGGATGTAGCTCATCCCCGGACATATTTTGAGTGCCTTCCAAACTGAGGGACTCATCTTCTGGCACTCTGTCTAACAATATTCTGCTTCTCTTCTTCATGTTTCAATATTCAACATTTTGGTGCTATCTGGCAGTGTTCCACTGCTATTCATAAGTCTTCAGTGGCTAAACATTCAGCAGTAGTCTGCCTCTTCTTCTTCACAGTCTGTCTTAGTCTGGAAGTTCATCTGAAACCTGTCGACCATGGTGTACCATGCTGGTATTTAAAATACTGGGAGCATAGCTTCCAGCATCACAGCAACACACAAGTCATCACAGTGTGACAAACTGAAGGGGGAATAACTCACTATGAGGAGAAACAGCTATAAACACCCATTAATAATTGGAACATAGAATGTACGAAGTATGAATCTAAGATTATTGGAAGTTGTCAAAAATGAAGTGGAACACATAAAGATCAATATCCTAGCTGAAATGGACTTTTTGGTATTGGCCATTTTGAATCTGACAATCATATGCTTTACTATGCTGGGAATAACAAATAGAAAAGAATGGTGTCACATTCATTATCAAACAAAACCATTTCAAGATCTATTTTGATGTATATAATGCTGTCTGTGATAGGATAATATCCATATGCCTACACGGTAGACCAGTTAATGCCTCTATTACTCACATTTATGCATCAACCACTAATGCCAGTGATAATGAAATTGAAGAATTCTACCAACTTCTTCAGTCTAAAATTGATCAAACATGCAATCAAGATGTATTGATAATTACTAGTGATTGGAATGCTAAGGCTGGAAATAAAGAGGAAGGATGAGTCATTGGAAAATATGGCCTTGGTGAGAGAAATGATGCTGGAGGATCACATGACAGTATTTTACAAGACCAATGACTTCTTCATTGTAAATATGTTTTTGAAACAATGTAAAAAAATGACTATACACATGGACCTCCCCAGAAATTAAATAGACTATATTTGTGGGAAGAGATGGTGGAAAAGCTTCATATCATCAGCCAAAACAAGGCCAGGAGTATACTGTGGAACAGACCATCAATTGCTCATATACAAGTTCAGGCTGAAGCTGAAGAAAATTAAAACACGTCCATGAGAGTCAAAATAGGACATATCTCACCTGAAACTAGAAATCATCTCAAGAATAGATTTGATACATTACACACTAATTAATGACTGAAGACCAGACAGTTGTGGGATAATATCAAGAACATCGTACAAGAAAAAAGCAAAAGGTCATTAAGAAAACAAGAAGAAGGGAAAGACCAAAATGGATATCAGAAGAGATGGAAACTTGCTCTCCAGCATAGAAATACTAAAGCAAATGGAAGAAATGAGGACATAAAAGAGCGGAACAAAAAATTCAAAGGTCAGCTCGAGAAGGCAAAGTCAAATATTATAATGAAATGTGCAAAGACCTGGAGTTAGAATACCAAAAGGGAAGAACCCACTCAGCATTTCCCAAGCTGGAAAGGCCCGTCAGAGTTCTATGTGTCTGCAGCACAATCTGTTCAAACCCAGGCGCTAAGGTGGCACATCAGTGCCCACCTGTCTCTGGTATGACTCACAACCTTGTAGCTGGGAACTCCAGGACAGCAGGGGGCTGCACTGAGAGTGGATGAGCATGGAGGCTGGTCACACTTCCAGTCACCAGGTAAACTTGGGGACTCTTCACTGCCAAGCCAAGGAACAAGTTCAAAATAGCTGCACTTCATCTGACTGGGAGAACATTCACTAGTCTGTTGCCCTCCTTTGCCACCTGTGCTTAGTTTCTCCTCCCATTAAGTCTTCGATCCACTTCTCCAACCTTCCATCTGAAGTCCAGGATTCCAGAATTATCATGTGTATGTGTTTCATTGATATCCCCTATCTTGGTCGCAGGGGGTCTGAGGAGCATATCTGCCTAATCCACCATCTTGTTTCCTTTTCCTTATGAACTAGTCTTGCCCTTAAAGTTGAACTTGAATTTGACTAAGCCTCTAGTTCTGTTGTTAAGTGCTGTCAAGTTGGTTCCAAATCCTAATGAACTTGTGTAGGGTTCCCAAGGGGCAGCTGTGGGTTTGAGCTGCCAAACTTGGGGTTAGCAGTCCAGTGCTGATCCTACTGGATGGGAAATACAGGGGAGAAAGGGATATGTTAAATAATATCATGTGGATGCAATTAGCAAATATCCAACTGTGAGCAATTTTACAAGATGTACTAATTGCTTTTTAAAATAAATGCATAGGGATCTTTAAAAAAAGGAAGGAAAAAACCTACAGAGTAAAAGACTTAGTGATTCCAATGCTTGAACATTATTTCTATCTCAATCTGAACAAATCAGAGTAGGGAAGAAATATAAATCCAAGAAAAACATTAAAGCAGACACACATACAAACTTGAAAATAGAATTGAGAATGAGAAATGATCTATTAATAAATTTCTACCTACACCTGGCATATTACACAATAGTTTGTATGTAGTCAAATTTCTTATTAATTCTTTTCAACCATTTTGGAAGCAATAATTTTCATTGCAATAAATTCGTAAAACAAGGAAAATCACAAAGAAGAAAATGAAAATCTCACTTCTCAGGATTTCTTTTTATTTTTTTCTATGCATACATAATTATGCAATTTACAAAATCAACACTTATTGACCCATTGTTGTTGTTGTTAAGTGCCGTCGAGTCGGTTCCGACCCATAGCGACCCTGTACAGGGTTTCCGAGGGTGTAAATCCTTACGGGAGTAGAAAGCCTCATCTTTCTCCCGCGGAGCGGCTGGTAGTTTCGAACCGCTGACCTTAAGGTTCGCAGCCCGATTCGTAACCACTATGCTACCAGAGCTCCTTTGAATTTGACTAGCTCTCAGTTTATACCTAATTCACTATTTTGTAACAAACAGTCTGTTTTCTGCTATAAGGTTGACATTTTGACTATGAGACCACATTCCATTTTCTAGAATTATGTTAGACATCACTGTTACTACCACTCAATATTTTATTCATTATTTTTATACAGCTTTTTGAAAATGCTTCTCTTTATAAAGGTGGAATTTTAAATCAAGAGAACTGGGTGACAGTATAGCTCAAACAAGATGAAACGATTAGCTCTGGTTTAGTAGACAATAGCTGAAGTCAATGACTACATCTGGGCGCTTAACATTCCACTGGGTCAACTTTGGTTTATGTTTAAACTTTTCCATAGGAGCCCTGGTAGTGCAGTGAATTACAGGCTGAGCTGCTAGGCCCAAGTTCAAATCTAGCAGTCATTCAGCTGGAGAAAGATGAGGCTTTCTGCTCCCATAAAGATTTGTAGCGTCGGAAGCCCTATCTATACAGGGTTGCTATGAGAACCGACTTAGTGGCACAAAACCACCACCACCGCCAAAACTTTTGTATAATAAAAAGTTGAAAATATAGCATTTCATAATTAGTGTCATAGACTTGTCTTTGATCACTGAACTTGTATTATAGCTGAAAATCTAGTCTGTTATAAACATGAAACATATTTCATTGAACAGACAAAATGTCCTTGTTCGGGAGTATATTCATTTCCTAGCGCTGCTGTAACAAAATATAAAACTTGTAGACAGGTTTGAAGAAGAGAAATGTTGCAGCTACACAGTTGCAGAGCCTCATAGTCTGAATTCAGGGGGTCCACAGTCCTGGTGTGGGGTCCTGGTGGCACTGTGGGTTCATAAGCTGGACTGCAAAGTCAGTTTGAACTGCAAGGCCGGCAGTTCAGACTCATCAGCTGTTCCTCAGATACCCTACACAGGGTCACTATGGGTCAGAACCGACTCAACAGCACTTAACAACAAACAACTATAATAGTCCTGGTGTGGCGCTATAGGATAAGCACTAAACTGTTAGCCACAAAGTTAGTGGTTCAAACCCACCAACGGCTCCTCAGAAACACTATATGGAGTTGCTAGAAGTTGAAACCAACTCAACAACAGAACAGTGACTCTGTAGGATAAGTACTGGACTACTAACCACAAAGTCAGTAGTTCAAGGCCACCAGCCACTCTAAGGGAGAAAAGTGAGGCTTTCTGTTCCCATAAAGATTTGCAGGCTTGGAAACCCTATACTTGATGGCACTTAACAACCCTGAGCCATGTTCCAGGAATGGCTCCAGGGGCAGGCCCTTCTGGTCTCTCCTGGCTTCTGATAGCCCCAGTGTTCTTGGCATGTAGAAGCATCTTCACGTGGTCATCTCTTGTCTGTCTCTGTGCCATTCACTGTTTTTATAGGAGCTCATTCGGAGTCCATTACAACCCACCCGACTCCAATATGACTCCATGTTCACTGATAACATCGTGAAAGTCTTTATGGCCAAACCAGGTCACATCCACACGGACCAGGGATTAGGACTTTAACATATCCATTTTGAGACATAACCCAGAAGGCGTCCTGAGGGCACAGTAGTTAATAAAAGGTCAGTGGTTTGAGCCCACCAGCCGCTCTGCAGGAGAGAGATAGGCAGTTTGCTTCGGTAAAGATTTATAGCCTTGGACACCATATAGGACAGTTCTCCTCTGTTCAACAGGGTCACTATGAGTTGAACTTTAGTCAACGGCAGTGGTTTTTTTTAATTGAACCCATAACAAAGAGGTAAGTGGAGCATAGTATTGTGTTTTCTGAGGTTTTGTTTTCACATTTTGGATTAGAGTCCATGTGGAGAGAATCGCTTTGTTACACCAACACAGTAAATATTAAAGTCGTGTAGCAATGCCCAAGTTAAAACACTTCATTTGGTGCAGTTTAGAACAGACTCCATCTTGACAAATTGACTGCAACGGCTATCTCTGAAAAATGATACTATAGTTCGAGGGCTTAGGGACACATCATCGATCAACCTGGCGACTGTGAATCCCATGAGGAGCCACAGGTCCCCAAAACATAAGTCTAGGAAGTCTCCAGAAAAAAAAAGATATGACTACTGTAAAATACAAGGCATTCTTTATGTAAGAACTGTGGTGGGTCCGTGGTAAATCTCTCTCCTTCCATACAGGAGACCTGGGTTCAATTCCTGCCCGATGCACGTCAGACACAGCCATCAGCTGTTTGTCACTGGAGACTTGTCACTATGATGCTGCACAGGTTTTAGCACACCTTCCAGATTAAGATAGAATAGGAAGAAAGGCCTGGTGAACTACTTTCAAAAGTCAGTCAACGAAAACCACATGGATCCTAATGCGGCTGGCACCGGACTCAGCAGCCTTTTGTTTCATTGTGCATGTGTCACCACATGTCCACAGCAGTTAACAAGGACAATATTACTTATGGAATATTGTCTTAACTAATTCAACACTGCCAGGTGAAAATAAGCTCAGATGCTCTCAGGTTGACTAGATTGAAATACACCGAAAAGCAGAGATCACATCAAGTTATTCCATTTGCATGATCTGGTATCAAGTCACTTTAACAGCACACGTCACTGGAAGAGCAACTAGATTTGGGACATTCAGAAGTAGAAAATCTGGGAAATAAAAAAGGATCCTCAGGAAAGGCTATCTGCCTGAAATTACTATTTAAAACCAGACAGTCAAAACAAAATCAGTTTAGAAAAAGGAGCAGCCTATTGGAAGAAGAATTTCTCAAAAACACAATGCTGCGGAGTATGTGTGAAAATCACATGGATGTTTCCAGTGAATGGCAGGTTGTAAACTGTTCATTTTCCAACTACAAAGGCCTGGAGCCTCCGGAGGTGGCAATTTACACGGAAATCACTGTCATTTCTAAGTCTTCCCCAAACCCATCACTGACACTTTTGAATTATTTTGGCTCCTCCACTGCCCTCTCCAGTCTTAAATTACCAACATCAGCCTCACCAGTGTATTTCAGGTCTCAGTGTTGACGTGTGTATAGAAGGTGTTGCAACAGACGAGGGACAAGGAAATAAGACAAGAATCAAATACGATGGTACTTCGCACATATTATCAGGAGGGACCAGTTCTTGGGAAAGGATATCAGGTTTGGTAAAGTGGAGGGTCGAAGAAAAAGAGGAAGACCCCCAACAAGATGGATTGGCACAGTGGCAGCAGTAATAGGCTCCAGCATAGCAACGACTGTGAGGTTGGCACAGGGCTGGGCAGTGTTTTGTTCTGTTGTGCAGAGGGTTGTCATGAGCCAGTACCGACTCCACAGCACCTGATTATAACCTGTGGTTATAATCCCATTTGGGAATGGGCTGTCTTTGTTCAAGTGAATGAAGCAACATTATTAGTGTTGTTAAGCGCCCTTGAGCCAAGCAGGTTCCAACTCATAGTGACCTTGCATAGGGTTTCCCAGGAGGGGCTGGTGAGTTTGAACCACTGACCCTGGTCGAGTGCATATCCTACAGCACCACCCCACAGGGTGTGTCTTTAAATCCATCTCTTTTGAGATCTAAAAGAACAGGACTCTGGAAGCAAAACACAGGAGATAAACATCATGTAACATGAGGTCTCCAAGGAACAGACTCTGAAAAGAGCGAAAGGCCTTCCCCCAGAACAAATGTGCCGGGGGCCAGAATTCAGACTTCTAGTCACCTCAACTGTGACCAAATGAATTTCTGTTTGTTAAAGCCACTCTCTGGTGTGGAATTTCTGTTCAGCAGCACTGGATAACTCAATTCCTAACGGAAGCTTCAAGTATCTAAAAAGTGCCAGGCAGCAACCTGGTAGATGAAACAATACTCTGTGTATGCTTGTAGACCCATGACCCTTCTCAGATAAACAGAGACTCACACTGGATCTACCAAGTTGGGGCGGGGGCGGGGGAGAAGCCCTCTAGTTGAGGGCTTTGGTCAAAGAGGAAATCACACAATGAAAAGACAATACAGTTGACCCTTGGTATCTGTGGATCCAACCAACCAAGGATAGAAAATCTTCAAGAAAAAAGGCTCCTAGAAAGCAATTAAGTGGTTAATGAAATCCCCCAAAGGCTATGAAGGTGATTAAAGCGCTATTTACGTAGCATTTGCATTGTATTAGATATAAGTGTGGTGCGGTAGGATCAGCGCTAGACTTCAAACCAATCAAACCTACCATCTGCTCCTTGGAAACCCTATACAGGGCCACTGTGAGTCGCAATCACCTCGATAGCACTTCACAACAACAATCAATACAGGATTGCTAGGAGTTGGCATCAACTCAATGACAGGTGGGGGAGGGTACTGCTTTATATAAGGGTCTTGAGCCTCCATGGATTTGGGCATCCTGGTATTATGGATGGGATTATGGAACCAATCCCCTGAGGATGTGCAGTCCAAGGGAAGCACTGATTGTAAGAGATAGAGAGGAAGACAAATCCCACTTTCGGACAAAGATGAAGGAAGGCTTATTTTTATTTTACGATTTTATTTCCTTTAGAAATAGTTCCTGAAGAGACTCAGGGAGCCACAAGCTGACAGGAGGGACTTTCTAGAAACTCTCTGCAGGAGTCGGAGAAGCTCCGGTCATAGGTCATAGCCACTCTCCTACAGTTGTAGAAATTGTCAATCTGAAGCTATTTGCATGTTGTTATGTGGAGCCAACGGAAGCCCAATGCAGTTTTCCTCCAACGGGAGCTATCTGGACAAGGGTGCACAAGAGAAGTGAAATCTATCCCTTCATACTTGCAAAACAGTCACTTAGTGAAAGGAACTTTAGGAAAAGCGCCTTTGGAATCAACTCTGATGACCTTAGATACTACAGAACAAAACCAAGTCCTCCTCCAGGGATTGACCCCTCCTGATGACACGTCCAAAGTCAGTCCATCAGACACAGGTCTGTTATGATCCAGAGGGTTTTTCATTGGCTGGTTTTCAGAAGTAGATGGCCAGGCCTTTATTCCTGGTCTGACGTAATCTAGAGGCTCTGCTGAAAGCTGTCTACCATGAGTGATTCTGCTGATGTTTTAAATACTGGTGGCATCGCTTCCAGCATCACAGCATCATGCAAAATGACAGCTGGGTAGTTGTGGACTTTGGGGGAGGAGTGGGTTTTCTCACAATCCCTTCTGTACACATCGTGGGCCACATGCCCCTCTCTAACTCTCTTCGGACCGTTCCCAGAACTCTGTCAGGAGCTCCTCCCTGTGTGTCCATGCCCAGGCAACAAGCTGACAAACAACGGCACACAGCAACACAAGCCAGCATGGTCGTCATATATCAGTTCTGACAGACCTTAGTAGCGGTCATTTAGTACCTACGAGAAAGAAGCCCAGAGGACAGCAATAGGAGACAGCCTTTCTATTCTGGTGTCTTATTTGCAAGGAAAAAGCAGAATATAACCTCATAAAGTACTAATGGATCACAGATGAAATATGAGCTGTTAACAGCTTATCAAAAAGTGCAGAGGTTAAAAAAATCATTAACTACTAAAAAGGGGCCAAAAGGGCTTTGAAATCAAGATCAGTTTTGGACTCATCACATAATCTCAAGCACTCAAATATTTGGGAGTCTTGGGAACATTAAGCTAGTAAACGTATTTGGAACACAGCAACTACCTTCTTGACTGCCCCTCTGCTTACCAAATAGCATTTCACATTCTCCCATGGTCTTTCTCACAGAACACGGGGACATTTTCTAGAATATGTAGGGAGAATCAAGTAGGGAAGAGGCTAGGTCTCCATCTACCACTCTCAAGTAATAAGCACATTCAATCCATGGGGCTTGGTATTAGCAATACAGGACCTTGTTAATGATACACAAAACAGTCCTCACCAGCTCACAATTTATTATTCAATTCACTTTACTTTGCCCTGGATAATGGCTATGGGTATTACTACAATCAGAAATGTCCTTCCCATACAATTATTTTAAATCTATTTAGAATGCAGGAAAAATATTTTCTCTAGACCAGGAGTCAGCAAAATACAACCCATGCACCAAATCCCACCCACTAGCTACTTTTACAAATAAAGCTTTATTGGCATGCAGTCACGCCCATTTGCTTCAGTGTGGTCTCTGGAGTCCTGGTGTGGCGCTGTGGGTTAATGTACCGGACTACAAAATCAGCTTGAACCACAAGGTCAGCGGTTCAAGCTCACCAGCTGCTCCTCGGAAACCCTATACAAGATCGCTATGGGTCAGAACCAACTGGACAGCACTTAACAACAACAAGTCTATGGCTGCTTTAACACTATAGTGACAGATGAATAACAACAGGAGACCGTGTGTTGTGCAAAATCAAAACAGTTTTCTCCCTGGCCCATTACAAAAAATGCTTGCTAACCCATGCACTAGACTTTTTCTTATTTATTCTCACCATCCTCAGGACCTGGTGTGGCGCTATAGGATAAGCACTGGACTGCTAACCACAAGGTTGGTGATTCAAACCCACCAGTTGTTCCTCAGAAATCCAATACAGGGTAACTATGAGTCAGTCGGAGCCCACTCGATGGCATTTCACAATAATCCTTATGGCAAGGAGCCCTGGGGACACTCTGGGATAGGTGTTGGCCTAACACCACAGGGTCAGCAGTTCAAACCCACTAGCTTCTCTGTGAGAGAAAGATGAGGCAATCTGCTTTATATCCATAAAGAGTTATAGCCTCAGAAACCCTCAGAAGTAGTGCAACTCTGTTGCTATGAATCAAAATGGACTCAGTGGCAGTGTGATTTGTTGCTGTTGTTTATCCTTACGGCACAATAAACAACAGATAATGTGAAATCTCACTGTGCTGTGTCTTTTGCTACCTGGCATGCTTGGAGTTTATACTATGTTCTGGTAGATTGGCTACAATATGGCTGATGAGGAGTCCTCCCCTCACTGTGTTGCATGCTGCTCTGCCCTTGAATCTGGGGTAAACCTGTGACTTACCTTGATAGTAGAGTATGCCTGACGACTCCTGGCAGCATGAGGTTTCATTCCTGGATCCCCTACTGCAGAGAGAGGTCCAGCCAGCCGGCAGACATTGCAGGCACAGCCAAGGGGCCGATCTTATGGGGGAAGCCACCCTGGATGTCTCCGTCTCAGCTGAGCATCTAGTTCAATACAGCCACATGAGGGACCATGGTCAACACCACAAGGGGCCAGGAGAACGTCTTAGCTGAGGGTCTTCATTTCCTAGGACTGCAGGAACAAAATCAATGTCCTAATGAGGAGACTGAAAGTTAAAAACTCCAAATGATTGTTAAATAGTGATGGCAGTAGAAGGAGGGCGGATCCACCCCCCACCCCCCCAGCCTCCATTTCTAGTTGGACTTTGATGAATCTCTGCATTTTAACTTTTAGCATTTTTAAAGTTTTTGAACTGAAAGTGTTAGCATTCCTGTGATCTAGAAAAGAAATAGGTTTAAAAGAGATGGATGGCTCACAAATAATAATTACCTTAAATGTGTTACAAAAATGGGGTGGAGGCGGGGCTTGATGGCGGCTAGGGTGAAGGTGCACAGAATACCAGACAAAGCCGATCCAGGGCAGAGCTCCGAAACTTGGAACCACATAGGTACGAATAGTTTAAAAGTTTGAAGGTTTATAGCTAGTGGAACTTGAAGCAGAAGTAAGAAATCACGTACTTTTGAATCTGCCGGACTCGGCGGCCCTGGAGCCCATAACTTGGACGAGACCAAACGGCGAGACCAAGCGGGGAGAAGCAGACACACCACGGAAAAATGCCGCGGGAACCTTGGAGTAAAGGTGGACAATACACTTTGTCAGTTCAGCTTTGTTCTCATTTTCTTTTTTTGGTATCTATTCATTGTCGTTCCCTGCCCCCCACTGTTTGCGCACCTCCATTCTGGTGACTGGGGGGGGTGCCTGAGCAAGTGGACACCCCCCACTCTCACCACTGGTGGGTTCTTCTGCCACGCATGAGCACAGATACTCTCAGCCCAAAGAGCAGGCCCTCATCTGTTTTGTTTTGGTTTTTTTTAAATACAGGAAAGATCAGGACAGGGGTGTAGAGAGGGAAAGAGAGTTTAAAAACAAAAATTAAATTAAATCCTGAGGTCCAGCATAACAACCAACAGTGGCATCTTGAAATCTCTCAGGCAGCTTTGAAGGCAAGAAGCTGAAGAGAGGACATACTCATATTAGGCTACAGATATTTTTTTTTTTCTTCTCTCCTTCTTCTCCCTTTTCTGTGATTATAGACTACACTGTTCAGTCTAGTTTTGTTTTGTTGTTGTTTTGGGGTTTTTTCTCTTTTTTTTTTTTTTTTTTGGGGTTTTTTTTTTTTTTTTTTTTTTTTGCTGGTGCTGTTTTGCTGTTGTATGCTTCCTCTTCTACCTTTGGGGGACTCTTTCTCTCCCTATATTAGCCAAGAAGAGACAGCAACTGCTGCCATATATTCAAGCTACAATCACACTCTATAAAACACCAAACCCCAGGCAAGAACCAATATCAACTGCCATATACCAGGGAGGCAGACAATACCTGTGAAAGTTACTTAGTTAAAGACGAGTGGAAAGGGAAGTCCACATCCTGATCACATCTACCTGAAAATAATCAGAAAGCATAAAAAATATCAAAACACATACTCAATTAAGTATGAAGGCCACAGATAAACACTAAACATGTCCAAGGAGCAAAAGCAGATGACCGTATCAGCAAATGTCCAGAAACAAGATAAAATGTCTGAGACAAATGACCTAGAGATAGACCTGGACTCCATTCTGGAAGGAGGGCAGGTCTTGGAAATGCCTGAGAAGGGATTCAGAAAAATGATTATAAAATGTTTCAAAGCACTTTACAATGGAGTTGAGAAAAAAAAAGGAAGAAGTCAGAAAGTTATAAAGGAGCAATTAAATAATTAGATACAGCATTTAAAACAATTCAAAACCTACAGCAAGAGGTCCAAATGATCAATATTAGAATATCAGAAATAGACAATACACTAAAAGGGCAAAGGAGTAGAAAAGACGAGATGGAAGGCAGAACCATTGAGCTGGAAGACAAATCTCTCAATACTACTAAGATAGAAAAACAAGCAGAAAAAAGGATTAAAAATAATCTGAATAAGGTCTAAGATTCATGTTGGACTACATGAAGAGGAATAACTTAAGAATTATCTGCATTTGAGAACAAGAAGAATCACAAGTCCACAGAGGAAATAGTTGAAGAACTGCTGGAAGAAAATTTCTCTAACATCCTGAAAAGTGAAAAGATAAACATTCAAGAAGCTCAACGATCCCCAGGAAGGATAGACCCCAAAAGAAAATCACTGAGACATATCATAATCAAGTTCTCCAAAATCAAAGATAAGGAGACACTCTTGAAAGCAGCTAGGGAAAACAGAACTGTGACATACAAAGGCAAGCAAGTCAGATTAAGTTCGGATCTCTCAGCAGAAACTAAGCAAGTAGGAAGGCAAAAAAACTGCCAACCAAGAATCCTTTATCCAGCAAAGCTATCAATCAAATACAACGGTGTAATCAAAACATTTCAGGATAAACAGAAACTAAGGAATTTTACCAAAGCCAATCCTGTGGTACAAAACATCCTAAAGGGAGTTCTGTGGACTGAGAACCAACAAGAACAGACAACAACCAGAGATTGAGATACATGGCAGCACCTCCCAGAATTAAATTGACAGAAGGAAGAGTCAAGAACAGAACAAAACTATAAGAACAAACTCAGAGAATCTGGGAGGTCAGTGTATGATTAAAACAATTACAATGTAAAAGAAGGTAAACACGTAGGAACAGAGATCCAGATGGTGAGAAGATCAGGTAGATTACAGGATAAAATATTGTTGTTATTAAGTACCATGGAGTCGGTTCCAACTCATAGTGACCCTGCACAGGGTTTCTGAGGCTGTAAATCTTTTTGGGAACAGAAAGCCTCATCTTTCTTCCACAGAACAGCTGGTAGTTTCGAACTGCTGACCTTGGGGTCAGCAGCCCAATTCGTAACCACTATGCTACCAGGATAAAACAGACTGCACTAAATGGAGAGAAAAGTTAATGGACTATAAGGCAACCTCAAAGAAAATTAACACTTCACAACATACTAAGAAAATGAAAATCCAAGCAGAACATGGAAACATTAAAACTATGAAGAAACTCACAACAGAGAACACAAAAAGGATGAGCTCAACAAAGGAAGACACATAGAACAAAGAAAGCAGCAACACCACAAAAAAATACAAACATACTGGCAGCAATTAATCCATACCTCTCGATAATTACACTGAATATAAATGGATTAAATGCACCAGTGAAGAGAAGGAGGGTGGCAGAAAGGATAAGAAAACAAGATCCTTCAATATGCTGTCTGAAAGAGACACATCTCACACACAGAGACAAAAACAGATAAAAACCCAAAGGATAGAAAAAAAATACCAAGCTAATTGCAATCGAAAACAAACAGGAGTGGCAGTACTAATCTCTGATCAAATAAACTTTAAGGCAAAAACCAGCATAATAGATAAAGATGGACATTATCTCATGATTAAAGGGACAATTGAACAAGATGAAATAACCATAATAAATATCTATGCTCCCAATGAA
>NW_006408536.1:25623351-25689836 GCF_000296735.1 Chrysochloris asiatica
ACTAAGCTACCAGAGTATCTGCTTTAGGGTCCTCTGCAAATGGTGTTTATTGTATTTGCTTTAGGGTCCCCAGGCATTCCTTAAGGTAATCAACTTAACCATATACTTCAGGGACCCTGGCAAATGTGACTAATTTGCAGTTTTTACTAGTCTGCCTACATAAGTTGATATGTAGTTTTGTTTCTCTACCTACATAAACTGATTTGCAAGTTCATTGTTGTGGCCTTGTTATCTAGTCTCCCTTTTAGCACTAACCTGCTATTTCTGCTTTTGTACTCCCGACTTCAGCACATTCCTTTAGCTAAGCCCCTAGACCTTGAGCTAGGATCATAGTATATATAAACTAGCAGTCAGCTCTCCACACAGCACGGCAGACTGAGAAGCTGTTGTTGCCCTGCCCTCCGCCTATAGCTGTCTATTGTGCCAATAAAATTTCTCTTAATTGAACATTATAGTGGTCGTCATCCTTCTTTGAGACTTGACCCCGTAACACAATAACATAGTGAAGATGGATGTGAGTCCACCTCTCAAATATTAGCATGTTGTTGCCAAGTCCCATTAAGTCAGTTACCAAATCATAGCAACACTGTGTAGGGTTTCTGAGGAGTGGCTGGTGAATTTGAACCTGTCAACCTTGGGGTTCAAACTGACCTTGAGGTCGAGTGCTTATCCTATGGCTCCACAGCAGGACTCTAAATATTAGGATAGTCGATTCATTTTGAGACATCTACTGGAACCACAAGCCCTGGTGTGATGCTGTAGGATAAGCACTGGCCTGGTAACCACAAGGTCAAATCTACCAGCCATTCTCAGAAACCTTATACAGGGCAAGTAGCTATGAGTAAGAGCTGACTCGGTGGCTAGGTCTAGGCTAGGCCAAGGACTTTGTTTAGTGTTAGGGTTATGGCTAGGTCTAGGCTTAGTGTTAGGGGAAGGGATTGACCTAGGATTAGGGGTAAAACTTGGTTTAGTTAGTATTAGGATTACAGTTAGGTATATATATTTTTTTTCTTGAAATCTACTTGATTTCCTCCTCATTGGGAAGTTCTGTGACTACATTATTCTCTACTGTTACTTTGTAATTTCTTTAGTCTTTGTAAACTGGTATTTCTGGTTTCCTATTTTCAGTCTTGTGGGTTTGTTTTACTTTGAATACTTTACATCTGGGTTGAGTTCTGGATAATATTGTCATGCATATTAATCTCAGGTGGTTGTTTGCTGTTCTTGGCTCACTGTACAAAGAAGTCCCTTTAGTATTTTTGTAAGGTTGGTCTGGTTTTCGTGAAGACTTTTCATTTCTGTTTATCTGGAAATTTCCTAATTTTGCCATCATATTTGATGGGCAATTCTGCTATGTATATGACTCTTGGTTGGCAATTCTTTCTTCCTGAAGTTTATATATGTCATCCCATTAACTTCTTACCTGCTTGGTTTCTACTCAGAAATTAGAACTTAGTTATCTTGGTTCTCCTTGGTAGGTAACTCTTCATTTTTCCCAAGCAGCTTTCGGGATTCTTTCCTTGTCTTTGGTTATGAAAAGTTTGATTATATCTTAGTGATTTTCTTTTGAGGATCTATCCTGTTTGGAGTTCATTCAACTTCTTGAATGCATATCTTCTCATGTTTCATGATGTTAGGGAAGTTTTCTTTTAACAACAATAACAATTTTCCTTTTTTTTTTTTTTTTTGTCTCTTCCAGTTCTGGAATTCCAATCACATGTAAATTATTCCTATTCATTGCTGTTGTGTTGCTAAGTTGAGTGGGTTCCAATTCAATGATCAGTGAGTTTGAACCACTGATCTTGTGGTGAGCAGTCCAGAGCTGTATCACACCTTCTGTAATGTTCCATTCCTCTTGATAATGTCCTACATAAAGCTCAGGCTTTCTTTGGATTTTTTGTTCTTTTTTTTCTGATTGTACGTCTAGCAGATGAATAATGAGAGACTTGTCTTCAAGCTCACTAAATCAGCCTTCCATTGATTCAACTATACTTCTTTGCCCCTTCAATGTATTACCTGGTTTTCAAGTCTTAGTATTAATCTTCTGGCTTTCTAATTGCTGTTTTTGTATGACTCCCAATTTTCATTTATTTGATTAATTTGTTCTTGTCATGTTTTCCTTACTTCTAAATTTTTGTCTATGTTTTCTTTGATTTCATCTTTAGTTTTCTGGCTCATATTTTTAATCCATTGTAGGTATCCAAATGTTCTTGTTGTTAGGTGCCATCGAGTTGGTACCGACCCATAGTGACATTTTGCACAGCAAAACAAATCACTGCATTCTTTAAAATTCGTTATCAAGTAATTCCAATACTGCTTCTGGTTTTATATTTTCTAACTCTATTATAGCTACTTGTTTGAGGCACTCAGTCTTGTTTCTTCACATAAACTACAATTCTCTGCTGTTTCTGAGACTTTGTAATATCAGTGTGTTCATATTTAATTGATGAATGTGTGTTGGTGTGTTTTCAGGCACTCACCACCTGTCTCCTGGTGGATGTAATAGACAGACTGGAAGCATGAAGGCAGTTCTCTGTTCACTACTTGTGTAGAGTAGTTCAGGGTGTGTTCACGCAACTCCAGACTCAGGGGTGGGATGCTCAGGACCTGAGACCAGGCAGAGCAGAGGCTGCACAGAAGGGGGGAACTGGGCCACAGGCACTGGTAACTGGGGACCAGACAGGGACTAGCCATCCCCTACTTACCAGGATGCAGGGAACAGGGAGACCCACAATCCCTAGTCACACACCGTGCTTCCAGGATGCTGTATACAGCCATAGCTGCCTGCAACACTCAAGTTGACCTCGCAGCTCCAGACCAGCAGACAGCCCAGCCCTCTTTCTTCTCTCTCTTCCAGTTGACATTCAATCCACCTCGCTGTCCTGTCACCTGAAGCTCAGGTTTCTAGAATCACCATCCATATCTGTTACACTTGGTTTCCCATGTCCTTGGTGCACGGATCAGCTCAGTGCATCTGCCTACTCTGCCATCTTTCGACACTGGAATCTTAGTAGGAGCAGAGCAGCAAGTCTTTCCCCAATCCTCCTCATGGTCTCTAACCCCCTTTTAAAATTTGCCTCCCTCTCACCATGATATTCGTTCATGTAATAAGGAGCCAGAGCTCTTATCTTTCTAATTCGACAGGACAAATCAAACACTTTGAGTGTGGATTCTCAGAATCCCTAGGTATCGCTTTCAACATTTCATATTTTATATTTAACAACGAAAGTGTCAGAAGTCTGAAAAGGTAAGCAGGGAAGTACAAACAGCATGTGTACTAACAGAGTCGATTGCCAGGCACTATCTGTAGGCCCACTGCAGCAGATAAGGAAGACACAAACATGGGGAATTGGCGCAATGAAAGTTATTAAGCAAGAGAGTCAAGCCTTGGAGATAGTATAAATGAGAATAGGGTACTCCACGCAGAGCTCAAGAGAGAACAAAGCATAAACCAGGGCTACTCTTTGATACAGAATCTTGGTGTGATGCTATAAGATAAGCACTCAACTGTAACGTCAGTTTGAACCCCAAGGTCGGCAGTTCAAACTCAACAGCCGCTCCTCGGAAACCCTATACAGGGTTGCTACGAGTCAGAATCGACTTCACAACAACTCTCTGATATGCGGCCTAAACTCGCGCTACACGATAAGTACTGGACTGGTAATCGCAAGGCCAGGGGGCTTAAACCCACCAGTCAATCTTGGAGAACCCTATACAGGGTCTTCATAAGGCAGAACCCTAAACAACAACAACAACAATTCACCAGGAGTCTGGGTCAACTCAATCGCAACTGGTTTTATCAAGAACTTTAAACTGTTTATAAATGCTGATACCTATAGTGGAGAAGATCTTTGGCTGGACTGCTGCTGGAACTTTTCATAAAGGAGCCCCCAGAACTCAGGCCATACTGGGGAGGGTGCCACCCAGGCTGGTTGGGAGGACAGATGGCAGAGGCTTGTCTGGGAAGCCAGGAAGAAGGTGAAGCGACCAGAGGGTGGAGCCTTTGATTCCACCAGCCAATTAGAAGGAGGTGCAGTCTCCTCCTTCAATCCGGCATTACTCTCCACTGCCCCCGACTGGACAATCAGAACAGAACACTAGGCCAAGTAAGAGAAAAGTGATTTGCCGAATCCCATCCTTTGAAAAACAACAGAGCAGTGGATTTAGAGCTGGCAGACAACAGCTTAAAATTTACAACACCTTAAATCTCTTTCTAAAATTTACCCCCAGTATACAAAATATGGAGTCCTGGTGTGACACTATAGGATAATCTGTGCAAGGTCAGCAGTTCAAACTCACCAGCTGCCCCGTGGAAACCCTATACAGGGTTGCTATGACTCTGAACTGACTCTATGGTGCTTAACAAAAGCAACATACAAACTATGCTGGATACTTCAAAAACCTGAGACTAGATACTCAAATTCTCCAAGGACAGAACAAAAACACACTAGCATCACATGGTCCTTTAGAGTGCTTTCTGGAAATATGTAGGATTTTGGCGTGATTGATACTATTTTATAGCCTAGTTTCATCATGATTTTGTGATGGGTCTGACTAGTATATTGAAGCCAAGGATGTCATTTCCCCCCAATCGTTTTATATCCATTCTTCAATGTTCTATATAATTTGCAATTCTTATGATCAGCTAACTTAAAGCTAATAGCGTCTACATTATAGGACAGCTGTGGTGGAACTTGAAATAAATGGAAAAACCTCAGACAGCTCTCAGATCTGGTGACAAATGGAAAGCAATACAGTGATGTTGACATCACCCTATTATGATCAGCTGCTCTGGACTGAAGCTAAAGGACAAAGGAAGGGTTCACACAGTTTGTAGAGAAGAGCATTGATTATGAGACCAAGCTTCTTGTGAGCGAATTCACTTTTGACAGAGGATGTGTAAAATCTAAGAGCACTTAGCTAACTTATTACTTAAGCACCAAGAGTAATTTCCTCCATTTTACAGAAGGATTATATGTGAAGTATATATTGTGTGGCATGGCACAGTGCAGGCTGCTAAAGTTGACATCTTAACAGAGGAAACAAAGGCAACACAAAAGGACTAGTTTGTCTTATTGAGTGACGAATCCGGAACCCTCCAAAATGATGTACTGCAATCCATTGACAACATTCTTGGGTGATTTGAAACATTGTTTAGAGCCTTGGATGACCAATCAGCTCCTTTCCACTACTAACAGTCCATATTAACAGTTACCCTGGAAACCAGTTAGTGAGCAAAGTCACAGACCTTCCGTTCCCACTTCCCTTTTACCACAGTAAAGTTAACTTACAAAAAAGTAATTCTCGCCCTCCAGCCGTGGGGTTGTGCTGTGGAGAAAGACAGACAGATTTGTAAACCATGGAGCAAGATTCCGCCTGGGTGAGTTGGGAGCAGTACCGAGACCTCCGAGGTGAAGCCACCGTCGCCGCCATGTCTGACCAGGAGGCAAGACCTTCAACTGCGGGCTGGAGGGGTAAGAAGCCAGGAAAATATATTCAACTCAAAGTTATTGGGCAGAACAGCAGGGAGATTCGCTTCAAGGCAAAGATGACAGCACATCTCAAGAGACTTAAAGAATTATACTGTGAAAGAGAGGGAATTCAAAAGAATTCACTCAGGTTCCTCTTTGAAGGACAGAGAATTGCTGATAATCAAACTCCTGAAGAATTAGGAATGAAGGAAGATGATGTCATTGACGTTTATGTAGTACAAACAGGGGGTCATTCATCAAATTAGATTATTCTTTTCATTTATCCCCCTTTTCCCTTAATCCTTTTGCTCATTAGTCACTATTGTTTATTTTCATTGTGCCAATTGTTGGCGATTAAGCGTCAGCCGTCCTCATAGAGAACTCTTCTTCTTAACATCACCTAAGTGCGCAGAGAAGTCACGTTTTCAGGCCTGTGGAATAAAAAAGATTCACCAATGCAACTCTTCACAATGACTTCCCAATTGGCCCTGCATTTCTAACACTTAAGCGAAATTCTAGCATGAAATTCCTGGACTTTCAGTGGGAAATGGAAGTTAGCCGAGAACTGAATTGTGGAAAAATGACCTTTCCTTAACGTGACGCTATGTTGGAAATCTGAGGGTCTGCATAAAAGAAGAAAAATCAGGATGGAGTCATGATGAGAGCATGACTAACTCTCAAGATGGCTGAACTGAGAGACGAAGCATTTTAAGATAAATAAAATCCTTGCCAGAAGATTCCAGCAAAGTTCAAAATTCCATTCGCAGTTAACAGCAATATTCATGCAGAAGGATTTACAACAGAACACTGCTGTGTTTGATTTCATTTGTACTTTTTGGCCTGGGACGTGGGCTTCAAAAGGACATTGACTCTACCAGCTTCATGAAAATAAACAAAAAATATTTGTAAAAACCCTACTAATGCTCATTTTCTTTTAAATTGTATAGAAAGAAAACTAAAAGGCCTAAATTATAAGGTTTGCTTGTGTAGTACTGGAAGTTACCATTTGTACATTGCACGAGTCAATTTCCCTTCAGTTCTGTACAGTGATGACGTTAATGACTTGAAGGACTGGAAGTTACTGAAGTGTTCTTCTGGATCAGGATTTAGATAAGGACACAGTATATTCTTAAATACTTATTGTTTGGCTTCAAAAAAAACTTGGTAGACTGTATGCTGCATTTATACATAGTTACTCAAAAATGTCAACAAAATGGGCACGCCAAAAACTTAAAAAACAATTCTCATTTCTGTGAGACGACCAAATCACCACACTTAGTAGTACACAAAAGCACTGGGGTGAGGGAGGGTCAAATACAGAAATGTGGGGAATGTTTCTTAGAGATTTCCAGTTTTCATCGTTTTCTCCCCATGTTATAAATCCATCCCATAACACCACCACCTGGAAACTTGCTAAGCCAGGCCTCTGATGGGGCAACTTTAGACTCCAAAAATGTTGAAAAGCAGGTGCTCCCCCATCCAGTGATTCTGAGGGTATGATCTAGAGAAAGGCTGGCCCAAGGAGCACTAGAGGAAACGGAAAACCTGGAAGTCATCTGAATGGTCAACAATGGCAAACACATTCATAAAGGGTATTCTATGGTAGGTAGTTACACAGCAGCTAAAAGCATTAAAATATTGCCTCTGCTTAAACATATACATATATAGGTATTCGTGTACTAGGGGGCTAGAAAAAGTTAATACAAAACTCCAGTCATGACATTGTGCTGATGACCGGGGGCCAGGCTTGCAGGGTATACCCTTTGGTAAGGTGATATTCATTGTTGTTTAGATTTGCATCTATCTAATGGAGCCTTAGCGTGCACTGTAGGGAAAAGCAGTAGACCACAAGGTCAGTTTAAATCACAAGATTGGTGCTTCAAACTCACCAGCAGCTCATTGGAAACTCTAGACAGGGTAGCTATGAGTTGGAACAAACTCAAAGCCGTGCAAAAACTCCAGTCACGGCTGTGTGCTGATGCCCGGGGGGGCAGGCTTGCAGGGTATAACCCTTTGGTTGGTTCATGATGTACGGAGAGGATTGTAACCATGGCAATGAAACAATATAAGATAGGATGAATGTAAAGCTAATGTTCTCCCATATAAACTATCACATATTTCACAATAAAACATTAAAAAAACAAAAACAAACTCCAGTCATTTTCCATTCCATTTTTCCAGGAACTTTTTGAAGGCCCCTCATAGATATATTAGAAGGCATGTGTGTATGTGTAACATATATGGTTGGGTACATAAATAAATACTGGTCAGTATGTAAAAAACGTGATGATGAGTAAGAGAACAAGCAGAATTATGGACACAGTCCAAGTTCACATGACACCAGGCTCGGGTAGTACTATGTCTGGGAGAAGATCAGGGGATGAGGACCTAGGTAATGGTGAAAGGGAATTTTCACCAGATCCACAATTTTCTGTTTCTTTAACAAAACCTAAAAATCTGTGGCTGGAAACAAACACTACTAAATAGTAATAGCTACATTTATGGTGAATCTGTATGACATAGTTCCCTTTCTCTGGGTCCTGGTGTGGCGCTGCACGATAAAGCACTGGACTGCAAGGCCGGCTTGAACTTCAAGGTCAGCTCCTCAAACCCACCTGCCGATCCTCACAAACCCTACACAGGGTCGCTATGAGTCGGTCTCTGACTCAACGGCACTTAACAATAACATTACCCTCTCTGCTTGTGTACAAACGTTACATTTCTTTCCAAAGTGGGAAACATCCCACTAGTTACAAGATCCCAAAAGTGTGTTGTCATCTCTGTCCATCCCCTGTCTTGTTACCTGAGCAGAAGCCAAGATCAGGTAGAAATTCTCTGCAGGCCCCGATGGCTTCTGAATATGCCTGTGTTTCAGCAATTTCAGCCAAGGCAGTGAAGTTTAAATTATTCAATGGATTGTGGTTGTCAAGTGCTGTCAAATCAGTTCCGACTCATAACAACCCTGTGTAGACTTCCCAAGGCTGGACATCGTGGCTGGAGCAGGAAGCCTCAACTTTCTCCCTAGGAGTGGCTGATGGGCTCAAACCACCAACCTTGTGATTAGCAAGCTAAGGATTATCCCACAATGCCACCACATTCTCCTATTCAGTAGATAAAGAAAGCACCACAAAAGGCAGATTGCCATGTGAGCTGTTGCTGCAAAACAAAATCCCCCACAACTCAGTGTTTTCTTTAAAAAGCATTTCATATTGAGCAATAGAAGTATATGGATCAGCTGGGTGGTTCTGCTAGCTAGGTTAGGCATGGCTGATCTTGGCTGGTCAGTTGCAGGGAGCTGGTAGGTAAGAGTGAATTTTGGGTGGTCCAGAATGGCTTCCTGTTGTAGCGCTATAGGATAAACATTGGACAGCTAACCACAAGGTTGGTGGTTCAAATACACCGGTCATTCCTTGGAAAATCTATACAAGGCACTATAAGTTGGAACCAACTTGAGGATACAACAAAACGGCTCCACTCACATACATCTATTGGCTAGGGTTAGGAGAAGCACTAGGCCTGGTCTCTTCTCACCCAGCAGGTTCAGCATGTTAACATGGTGGCAGGGTTCCAAGGCAGAGAGTGGACGTGAGTCATTTCTAGCACATTCTCTTGACAAAAGCAAGTCACACGGCCAGACCAAGTTCAAGGGGAAGGAAAATAGACCCTACCATTTGATAAGAGGAGCTGCAAACTCACATTTCAGAGGCTAAGGAGACTGAGGTTTGGGGGTGGAAGTAAGTTTTAGAAACATTTTGTCAGTCTACCTACCACACCATGGCATCTTTCATCCTTTACACATCGTGGCATCTTGTAAGCCACACAATTAACATCGAGTTTCAGTGCTATAATTAATTATACTTTCTGTATAATTATACTTTCTGTATAATGGATGAAATCACATTTAACAAAAGAAAATCTTACCAGGTTTTCCTTCCCATGGAGCATTTTTGGTTCTCAGCCATTGTTTCCTGGACTGCTTGGTCACACCTTCATTCCCAAATACATCTTTTTTTTCCTAACGTTATTTACCTCTATTCACTTTATTCATTTCCCTTCTCCCCGCCCTGCAACCATCATAGAACGTTTCATTTAGCAAGAAAATCTTTTCTTAACTTTTACAACAGTAATCTTATGCAATATTTGTCCTTTTGTGACTGACTAGTTTCACTAGGCAAAATGTCCTCCAGGTTCATGCATGTTATGCGGTGGCTTGCAGCTTCCTTGTTATTCTTCAAGGTAGCATAATACTCCATTGTGTGTATGTACCAAAGTTTGCTTATCCAGTCTTCCATTGTTGGGCACTTAGGCTGTCTCCATCTTTTGGCTGTTGTGAATAGTGCTGTAGTGAACATGGGTGTGCATATGTCTAATCGTGCTACAGTTCTTATTTCTGGAGGAGATATGCCAAGGAGAGACTGCTGGGTCATATGGTATTTCTATTTCAAACATTTGGAGAGAGCACCATACTGTTTTCCACAGTGGTTGCACCATTTTACATCCCACCAGCAATGTAAGAGGGCCCGGTCTCTCCACATCCTCCTCAGCAGTTTGCTTTCTGTGGTTTGGAAGTTTGCTATTAATGGTGGAGTAAGGTGATACTCATTGTTGTTTAGATTTGCATCTATCGAATGGAGCCTTGGCATGCATGCACTGTGGGGTAAAGCACTGTACCACAAGGTTAGTTTGAACCACAAGATCGATATTTCAAACTCACCAGCAGCTCCTTGGAAACCCTAGACAGGGTTGTTATGAGTCGTAACAGACTCAAAGACATTTAATAACAACAACAATAGCTAACAGGACTCCTTGTATAGCACTGTAGAATCTGCACTGGACAGAAAACCACAAAAGTAGTCAGTTCGAACCCACCAGCTGCTCCTTGGAAACCCTATACAGGATCACTATGAGTCGGCACCAACTTGACAGCACTTAACAACAATGACAATGGTTAATGATCATGAGCATTTCGTCATATGTTTGTTGCCTACCTGAATGTCTTCTTTGGTGAAATGTCTGCTCATATCCTCTACCCGTCTGTAAATTGGATTTTTTATCTTCTTGCTGAGGCATTGAGTGTTCTATAAATTGTGGAGAGTAGTCCTTTGTCTAATATGTCATTGCCAAACATTTTTTCCCAGTCTGTAAAGAGTTCCCTTTTTACTCTTTTGGTGAAATCCTTTGATGCACATAAGTATCTAACTTTTAGGAGGTACCAGTCATCTATTTTGTCTTCTGTGTGTGTATGTGATAGTGTATCATAGCTCCAAACTTGTCCCTATGTTTTCAGTGATGATCTCTATAGTATAGTTGTTGTTGTTTAGTGCTGTCTAGTCAGTTCCAACTCACAGCAACCCTGTTTAGGGTGTCTGAGGAGTAGCTGGTGGATTTGAACCACGAACCTTACGGTTCATATCAACCTTGTAGTTCAATGCTTACTCTACAGCGCCACAGCTGGACTCCATATACTACTAGGTTTTATATTTAGGTCTTTCAACCAAGTTGTGGTCATTTTTGTATATGGCATAAGAACTGGGTTTGTTGCATTTTTATGCAAATTTTACCAGCACCATTTGCTAAAGAGACTATGTCTTCCTCATTTAATGCATTTTGTCCCTTTATTGAAGATCGACTGACCATATAGGTGGATGGATTTACGTCTGGGTTCTTAGTTCTGTTCCGTTGATGTCTTTTGTTGTACCGGTACCAGGCTGTTTTGACTACTGGGTTTTGAGATCGGGAAGTTAGAGGCCTCCTATTTTTTAATAATGCTTTGCTTATCTGGGGTCTCTTTCCTTTCCAAATAAAGTTAGTGACTGGTTTTTCCATCTCTTTAAAGAATGATGTTGGAATCTGAATTGGGATAGCATTATATCTATAGATTGCTTTGGGTAATGTTGACATTTTCACAACATTGTCTTCCTATCCCAGAATAGGGTATATTTCTCTATTTCTGCAGGTCTTTTTTTAGGGTTTTGTAGTAGTTTCTTGTAGTTTTCTTTGTATATGTCTTTTGTGTCTCTGATTAGATTTATTGCCAAGTATTTCATCTTTTGGCTGGAGGTTCAAACTCACCACCTGCTCCTCAGAAACACTACACAGGGTTGCTATGAGTCAGAACCAACTCGATGGCACTTAACAACAACTATAAATGGTATTGTCTTCCTGATTTCCTTTTCAGACCTCTCTTTATAAGTGTAAAGGAATCCAACTGATTATTTGTATGGTGACTGGTACCTTGCCACTTTGCCAAATCTATCAATAATTTTATTGTGGACTCTTCGGGATTTTCTATGGGATCATATTACCTGCAAATAGAGTTTTACTTCTTCTTTGGCAATTTAGGTGCCTTTATTTTCCCTTTCTTACCTTACAGTCTGGCTAAGGCTTCCAGCACAGTACTGAATAGGAGTGGTGAGAAATGGCATGCTTGTCTGGTTTCTGTTCACAAGTTTCTCACTATTAAGTGTGATGTTGCCTGTTAGTTTTGTATACATGCCCTTAATTAATATTGAGGAATTTCCCTTATAGTCTTATTTTGTTGAGTGTTTTTATCAACAATGAGTGTTGGATTTTGTCGAATACCTTGTCTGCATTATTTGATATGATCATGTGATTTTTCCCCTTTATTATGTGATGGATTATGTTGATTCTTTTTCTAATATTGAATCTGCATACTGGTATGAATCTCACTTGGTCATAATGTATATGTATACGTGTATATATATATATATATATATATATGCTAAGATTATGTGGAGAATTTTTGCATCTATGTTCATGAAGGATATTGGTCTCTAATTTCCTTTCTTCATGATGTCTTTCCCTGGTTTGAGTATCAGAGTTACGCTTGCTTCATAAAATGAATTCAGGAGTTTTCCATCTTTTTCTTCATAATGGAATCATTTCAGCAGAATTGGTATCAGCACTTCTCTGAACGTTTAATAGAATTCACCAGTAAAGTCATCTGAGCCTGGGCTTTTTAAACTTGGGAGTTTTTTAATGACTTGATCATTGTCTTTTGTGATACATCTGTTCAAGTTTTCTACTTCAGCCTGTGTTTGTTTAGCTAGTCATGTGTTTCTAGAAATGTGTCCGTTTCTTCTTGGCTTTCAAATTGTGGAAGTACAATTCTTCATAGTATTCTGTTACTTTTTATTTCCATGGGTTCTGTCGTGATGTTGCCCATATCATTAATTATTTGTGTTGATTTGTGCCTTCTCCTTCTTCTGTTAGATTTGACAATGGTTTGCCGATTAATCCTTTTAAAGAAACAACTTCTTGTCTTGTTGATTCTATTGTTTTTCCAGTTTCGATGATATTTATTTCTGCTCTAACCTGTATTATTCCTTTTGTTCTGGTGACTCATTGTTGAAGATGCTTGCTTAAGGTGTTGATTTGGGTCCTTTCTTCCTTTTGAATGTGTGAATTTATTGCTATAAATTGTCCTCTTAGTGCTGTTTTTGCTGAGGCCCAAATTTTTGGAGGTTGTGTTTTTGTTCTTATTTGACTCAAGGAATGTTTTTAAAAATTTGATCTATTATCCAGTAGCTTTTAAGCAGGGGGTTGCTCAATTTCCATGTATTTGATTTTTTTTTTTTCTCTTGATCTTCCTATTGTTGATTTTATAGCATTGTGGTCTGAAAGATGTTTTGTAGTAGTATTTTGATGAGTTCTGCTTTGTGGCCTAACATATGGTCTATTCTGGAGAATGTTCCATGTACACTGTGCTGTTGTTGGGTTGAGTGCTCTGCAGGTGTCAGAAGGTCAAATTGGTTGATTGTGTTGTTCTTCTGTGTCTTGTTGACTTCTGCCTTTCACCAAAAGTAGGTATTAAAATCTCCTGCTACTGATGTTGTCTCTGTGCTTCTTCAGTTCTATTAGAGGTGGAATTATGTATTTTGAGGCTCTTCATTGGGAGCATAGATATTTATTATGACTATGTCCTCTTGTTCAATTGACTCCTTAATCAGGAGGTAATGACCTCCTTTTGTTTCTTCTGCTGATTTTTGTCTTAAGGTCTATTTTATCAGAGGTTAAAATGGTCACTCTTCTTTGTTTTGGAGCGCCATAGTTTGATATGATATAATTTTTTCCATCCTTTGTTTACTCTATTCCTTTCTTTGTGTGTAAGATGTCTCTTGTAAACAATATATTGAAGGATCCAGTTCTCTTATTCATTCTTTTACTCTCTGTCTCTTGATGGGTATATTTAATCCATTTATATTCAATGCAATTACCGATAGGTATGAATAGATTGCTTTCATTTAGCAGAGTGATTTTTGGGATACTGTCGGTTTCTTTGTTCCACATAATTTTTGGTGCTGAATTTGTTTGTTTGTGGGGTTTCTTTTCATTTTCTTCATTTCTGTTATTAATGTCTACTAAAGCTTTCTGATTTTTTTATTTTGATGTAAAGATGTATTCATTTTCTTTGAGGTTGTCCTGTAATTTATTAAATGTTTTCCCCATTCAAAACGGTCTATTTTACCTTGAAATCTACTTGACTTCCTTACCATTCAAAAGTTCTGTATCTAGACTATTTCCTCTTTTGCATTGTAGTTGACTATATTATAAATTGATATCTCTGGCTCCCTATATTCAGTCTTGGCGAGTTTGTTTCACTTTAAATCCCTTTATATCTGGATTCAGTTCTGGGTGGATTGTCATGTATGGTGATCTCAGGTTGTTGTCTGTTATTGCTGGTTCTCAGTCCAAAGAACATCTTACAATCATTTGTATAAAGTTGGTCTTATTACACATTCTTTTCATTTCTGTTTACATGGAAAAGCCCTAATTTTGCCATTTGTATTTGAGGGATAGCTTTGCTGGGTATGTTTCTTGGTTGGCATTTTTTTTCTTTCAGAGATTTGTATATACCATCCCATTGCCTTCTCGCCTGTATAGTTTCTACTGAGAAATCAGAGTTTAGTCTTACTAGTTCTCCTTTATAGGTAATTTTTCATTTTTCTCGAGTGGCTCTCAGGATTCTTTCCTTGTCTTTGGTTTTGGAAAGTTTATGATATAGTCTTGGTGATTTTCTTTTGGGATCTATACTGTTTGAGATTCATTTAGCTTCTTGTATGCTTATCTTCTTTTCGTTCGTGTTAGGGAAGTTTTCTTCCAACAACTCTTTGACAACTAATTTTCTGTGTTTTTTATTGTCTCTTCCTGTTCTAGAATTCCAATCACCAGAAAGTTATTCCTCTTCATGGTGTCCCACATAACTCTTAGACTTTCTTCAAATTTATTAATTCTTTTTTTTCTGAAGTTGTTCTTCTAACTTACTAGTATTAAGAGATTTGTCTTTAAGCTCACTAATTTGGCTTCCATTGCTTTGAACCTATTATTTCCCCCTTTTAACGTATTGCCTGAGGAGCTCTGGTAGTGTAGAGGTTACGAGTTGGGCTGGAAAGTACCAGCTGTTACGCAGGAGAAAGATCAGGCGTTCTCCTCCCGTAAAGATGTACAGCCTCGAAAACCCTGTGCAGGGTCACTATGAGTCGGAACCGACTCCCTGGTACTTAACAGCAACAACAACAACGTATTGTCTATTTCTGAAAACTTCTGGATTTCTAATTGCAGGTTTTGTATTGTTTCAAATTTTGCATTTGTTTTGTCTGTTTGTTCGTATAGTGTATTCCTGAATACTTCTAAATTTTGTTCTGTGTTTTCCTTGCTTTCATCGATCTGTCAGTATTTCGTAGGTACCTAAATATCATTCTTTTAAATTATTTTTCAGTTAGTTTCATTACCTTTTCTTCCTCACAAATGTTTTTTGTATCTGCATCTGAGTCATTTGTTTGTCATTCTCTCTTGTTTTTTTGTGTAAGCTAAAATAGTTATCTGTGGAACATTGTGGTATTTCCATATTTGTATTTCATTGATAATTGTATGTTGGTGCGTTCTTAGGCTCTTACTGTTTCCTGTGGGTGTAGTTAGAGAATGGAGGTGTGTGCACCATTGTCTGTTCACCAGTATTACACCTCCATTTAGGATGGGTTTGGCTGGTGTTGACAGCGGTCTATCACTGGTCAGGTGGTATAGATGCTGGTATTGGCTCTTTCCCAATGGGTGGAGCTGCAAAGGGTACAATTGTGACTGGTCTGTATGGACATGGTTTCTGTCTCCTGTTGGGTGGGAAAGAGGAGAAATTCCTCCCCATCCTGCTTCACACACACCAAGAGTCAAAACAGAATAAACAACAAGCAACCAACAATGAAGAGAGAAAATAATAAAGGATAAGAAATTAAAGACAGTCAGGGATCAGGAAAAAAAACAACAATACCTACAAAGAGAAAAAGGGACAGGAAAATATTACATAGAATATAGAATAAATACAGAGGGAAAATAAAAGGAAAAAATAAAAATAACATTTAGAAAAACCAAGGAGAGGGAAGATGAAAAGAGAAGAGTAGAGAGTAGTAAAGACAATCAAAAGGAAAGAAAACAATGGAAAGAAGGGAAAACGAGAGGATAAGTGGGAAAAACAAAACCAGAGACAGAAAGGATAACATTTAAGGGAATGGAAAGAGAAGGAGGAGGAGAGAGAATAAACAAGCAAAAGACAATGAAACCACAAAAGGAAAAACAAACCCCCCAAAAACAACAAAAAAAGTCAGTGCAGCTGTTGGACCTGGAGAGAACACTTTATGGGGCTCCTGCAAACCAAGGATCTCATGAGGCAGGTGTGGGAGGGACGTGACAGCGGAGTTCCTGGCCCTCGATGGGATTCCTATCAATCTTGGCGGTATCTGTGTTCAGGGCATGCATTCCAGTAGTTCAAGGAACTCCTTGATGGAGCTGCTTTCAGCATCTGTTAGGACCACAGGAGAGCTGGGGGCAGGGTGACTGGTGAATGCTGGTCTGGTGACTCTGTGAGTTCTGTGGATCCTAAGCCGAGCTCACCTGAATCCAGGCATCAAAATGGCTCACCAAAGCGGCACTGCCAGGCCCTGCCTCACACTGGCATGGTTCCCATCCACGTGGCTCAGATCTCCCAGATGACAGGGTCTTTGCTGGGGATGGATGAGATTGGGAGCTGGCCACACCTCTGGTCACCAGGGGAGCATGCGGGGAAAGAAGGAACTGTGCCTTTCTCATTGCCTGGGTCACTCTGCTTTGCCAGGTCACCTTCTGTTACCAGAGTGCTCACAAATGTTCAAGATAGTCGTGCACGTGTGCATGGCCATTCACTGGTCATCTCCCTCTCTCACTGTTCCTGCTCAGCGTCTTCTCCCAACAGGCACTCAATCAATCTACTCCTCTAACCTTTCTTCTGAAGTTTAGAGTTCCAGAATTTTCATCTGTCTATTTATTTGGTCTCTCGTCTCTTTGTTGTGGAGTTCAGGTGTGGCACAGTAGGATAAGCACTGGACCACAAGGTCAGTTTGAACCATATGTTCAGCAGTTCAAACTCACCAACCACTCCTCAGAAACCCCATACAGGGTTGCTGTAAGTCAGAACCGCCCCACCAGCACACAACTCTAACAAGAAGCATTTGAGGACACCAGACTTCCAATAAGATGGCAGACTAGGTCGACTCACTACACGGATCCTCTACAACAAAGTTGTTATTGTTTCTGAGGAGTGGCTGGTGGGTTTGAACTGCCGACTTCATGGTTACCAGTCTGGATGCCTATCCTATAGTGTCACACCAGGCCTCAGTGCCACACCAGGGTTTGGATATTAATAGGTTCCTTGGATACTAACAGGTTCTATTCCTATATGGCTCACAAACAACCATCTCACACCCAATTCTTTTCTGGATACCAAACAACTAATGAAGGCTGACGACCTGAAATTGTCAGAAGTCACTTTTACCAAGGAAAGCAAACAGTAAACAGAATCTGCTGGCTGGTGGAACTCCCCCTGCACTCAAGTTGATCTCCAAAATGACTTATTAAATCATTCCACTGAAAGTAGTAAATCTAAGTGAAAAGGGTACATACACACCAAGAGAAAAACAGGGCTACGTACTTTACAACCTATGATTTTTCACTACCATCTGGAAAGGTGAAGATTGACATAGCAAAAAAATTCCAGAATGTGAAGTTTTGTACAGACGACCTGGCTCTGGTTTGCTTTCTTCTTAACATCGTTTTCTCTCTGCTGTCTCTGGTTTCTGCTTACTAGCCACTTTTGCTTAGATCACAATATTGTTACACACTTATTCCTTATGTCCTGCATGCCTCTCAGGAGGCAAAGAAGTGTATACAGACCCATCAACCCCATACTTGTTTTCAAAGGAAATTGTATAAAGGCCTAGCACTAGATTTTCTGGCCTTCACTTGAGAGGAATATGAATAGGCAGTTTGGCCTTGAAAGTGGGTTTTTCTAGAATATATTTTTTGGGGTTTAACACACAGCCAATCTCCCTATCTACAAATGCCTTGTGATGTAATTCATATACCATAAAATTTACCCTTTAAAAGTTGTGCAATTCAGTGATTTCTAATTCACTCATAGTAATTCACTCATCACCACTGACTGTATCATTCCAGAATATTTCCATCACTCCCAGAAGAAACCTTGTACCTGTCAGTAGTCAATTCCTAACCTCTGACAAAAACTCATTTGCTGTCTCTATGGATTTACCTAGCCTGAACTTCTCACAGAAATTTACCTAGCCTGAACTTCTCACAGAAATGGGACCAGATAGTACGTAGTCTTTGGTGTTGGCTTCTTTCGGATCTCTTTTGATGAGACTAAGAATAGCTGACATTCTTATCAGGACTCTGAGGGGTTTCCTTTGCTCTTTCCCCATTCATCTGGAGGCCACTTTAAGCCTGGTGGCCCATTACCCACAAAAGCTGCAAAGCACAAAGCCATCTCCACCTGGATGTGGGAATGGTTAGAACTTGCAGACTTAACTCAGCGACATGATGGGAGGCTTAGAAAGCACCTCATTCAGTAGGAAGGCCCCCACTCCTGTGGTTTCTTCCACTGTTTCTGAAGCAGATCCCTCCCTCATGCTTCCTTGCCACCTCAGAAATCTCAGGCCACCATCCACCTCCTTCCCACCCTTCTTGTACACATCTCCCTTGAGGAAAGAAAGTCACACTGTGGTGGACACCTTAGCCCCTGCATACCATTGCCTTCAATGGACTCCTGGGCGCGCTCCAGCTCTTTCTGGTGGAGCCTCCAGAAGGAAGGTGGCCCCAGCCAATACCTGGTTCTTAGCCTGTAAGACTTGTAAGCTACAGAACTATAAAATAGATGTTGTCTTAGAGCTATCAAGTTCATGGCAGTTTCTCCAAGCAGCAACAGGAAGCGAATGCAGACTTAAGATCTGAAAGAATTAAAACTTGGGGTGGGTGTGGGGAAAGAGACATTCTTCCCCTTACATACCTGCCGCCCCAGCAGGAATAACCCTAAGATGGGAACCCATATTTTCTGGAAATCACAAGGCATTCGGCCAGCTGTAGTCCCCACATAGCCTGCCAAATGCTCCTACTTCGATGGGGTGGTCAAGAAGGCGGAGCGAGATGGGGAAGGCAGTGGAGGGGCTTCAGACCTCATGGAGCCCAAGTGTGAAGCACTGTGTCAACTCTATCATCTGAGCGAAGCCCAAAGGGGGAGAAAAACAAGAATTTTCTATAAAACTTAAAATGTTCTGAGTAATTATTCAGAGAATTTAACAACTAAAACTAAAAGGATAATAATGTTTTGAAGAAATGTCTTTATGTAAGTCAATCAAAGTTACAGGCATTTCAATTTCTAAGGGAAGTTTTAATAAGAAATGTCTATGGACTTGACCTACACCTATGGAAGCAGTAGGTCAAAAGAGGGAACAAATTCTTACAGCAAGACTCATTCCCACCCCCTCCACACACAGAGTAGACAGGGACGGGCAACTTGGACATTGGCTACCCAAAATGGAGGGTGAGGGGCTACAAAGGCAAGAAGTGACTGGCTTACAAGCTTTCAAGAGGGAACCTAGAGACAGGGGGCCTGGAGGAAGGCAGACTCTCCAGTGAGTAGCATCCAATCTGCCTAGGCAGAGTTGATGAAATGAAATGCAGATGGGTCTCTTGTGATACAATGGCGAATAATTGTTATCAGGACCGATTGTGAAGGTTGGAAATGTAAAGGTAGACATTTTATAGCAAGGAAGGAAGTGATTAACTTTTCAGTCTAGGAGCAGAGGTCCCTAGGACCACCAACAGAGAAGAGCTGAGAGCGGGACCCTACCCAGAGAAACAGTGATGCCTGAGATGGAGGCAGAGACAATGACGTGGAGCGATGAAGCAGCTGGGGACTTTAGATATAGAGAGGGAGAGGGGCTGTGTGCTGAAGACTGGATGGTGGGGAGGGGATCGTGTAGGTGGCAAGCTTGCAGGGTATACCTTTTGGTTGGTTAATGATGCATGGAGGGGATTGTAACCATGGCAATGATACGATGTACAATAGAATGGATGTAAAACTAATGTTCTCCCATGCAAACTATCATATAATTCACAATAAAACACTAAAAAAAATGTCTATAGGGGCAGAAAATACTTTTATTTGGAGTAGAACATGAATTCATTTTAACTCTAAGATATACAACCATATGGATGTTACAAGAGGAAATGTGGACTCATTTTATTGGGGCCAGTTAACAAGCAGATTCTTAAAAAGGAAACATTCCCTCCCAGTGTCCCACTTCAGGCCATGAATAATGACTGACTATAAACATGTTCAACAGTTCAAAGTACACTGGATCTGAAACGTTGGAATACCCTGCAAGGGAAGGAAGTGGGGGAGAAGGCAGCAGATGAAGAGTCAAAGAGTCACTTCAGGGACAGTTAGCTGCTAATGAGGGAGGAGGATACACTGGACTTGGCCCCAGACCCACTGCAAGGTGGGAAGAAGATGAGCAAGCAGGAGGTCACAGCAGGCCCCAAACTCCTAAGAGTGCCCCTAAGTGAGACAAAAATCAAAGAAGGGCAGAAAAACAAAACATCTTCACAACAACAAAAAGACACAAACGTAGAACAAAAAGAGCTAAGTAGCAAAAAGAAGCAAAACTCACACACAGGTAAGACAAAAAGATTAACAAAGAGGAGAAACAGTATGGAAAGAGGAAATGAGGGCAGAGAAAACACACCTGGGAGCCAAATTTCTCTGGAACAAGACAGGAAACACTTTATTTATATCACCAAGAATAATGTTTTACAGAAAGGAAACCCTAACAGACCAACGGATAGCTGGATCTTTTCTTTTGCCGTCAGTACAATTCCCTCTTAGATACTGATGTATCGGCAGGTACTCAGAGTAAACTGAAGTTTGTTGGGCAAAGGCATTCAGTTTCGTCACAGAAATGAAAGGCTGCAAAACAACTTTGCTTAACGTGAACAAAGAACTAAAAACAGGTGCTTATTGCTAAAAAAACCCGGCAACTCCAAGCTTTTCCCAGATGTTGCCATGCTGCTCTGCTGACGAAGCTGCTCTCTGCTCATCGTCAAAGGATGATGCACAGTTCCAAGCATGCAACAGCAGAGCCTGGGTCAGCACCGGAGCAGTCACTCTTAACAGAAACAACTAAAACGTGTGGGCACCTCAAATCATAGGGCCCACTGCCCCCAGGCCCAGTGGGGGCGGCCTCCAAAGAAGCCCTGAGGCTGTCCCCTCTTCATCTTCCACCACCTTTAGTACACAGCCCGGGGGTTCTTGGTGCTGTAGTGTGCCTCGCAGGCAGCGACATACGCAGACTCTGGGAAGAAATCATCGTGGTACTCCGCTAGAAACCTGCAAGAAAAAATGGCCCTGATGACCACCACACGTCACAGAGTCAAAGAGAAATCTTCAACCACGCAAATGGTGCAACTTGTTTTGTTATTAGGAAGAAAAGTGACCATAACCTTGATTTCTAGATACCAATTGCTTTCAGTCCAGACACAGCTTCTAGGCGATTATTTCATCCAAATCCCTCACTTATCATAAGGTATCCAATTATAAACAGAGCCTAAACTCTGTGTGTTAACTGTCTTGAGTACAGAAACATTTCTGTGGAACAATGAACAAATACCAGGAGACTTCAAAATGTTCCTGGAAAATTCCATCATCGGTTAATTTCATTTCCCATTAACTTTCTGAAGCCCCCTTAGAAATGTCTGTGAATACTTCTGGTTTCCTGTTATTAAAGCAAACTATCCAAAGTCACAGATTATGAACTTAATAAATGCCACTTGAGAAACCCACAAGGTTGATGCAAACCAAGTTTAACCCAAATTGAATGTTGTTGTTAAGTGCCATCGAGTCGGTTCTGACCCATAGTGACCCTGTTTCCGAAGAGCAGCTGGTGAGCTTGAACCACCGACCTTGCAGTTCAAACGGCTTTGCAGTCTGGAGCATTAACCCACAGAGCCACCCCAGGACTCCAAATTGAATGTAGTAACTAGCAATACTCTTCTGTATCCTAATTTGTCCTGCTAAAAGATGTTCTAGTCCCAACTTACAGTAGCCAACCACATAAAAGGATGACTGAAATAAAAAGAAGAAAGACGTTGAAACGTGGCCAGGCTCTCAAGACTAAGATGCCTACAAGGCCACTTGACTGGGATTTCCACCAATTTGACAGAACGAGCTTTTCTTCTAACTGGGAGTTGTCCCTTCATAGTCTCTCAGCACGACTGTGTACAAGATTGTATCGCAAACAAAGGCATGGCTTTGTTTGAGGGGAAAGCTGAGAAGTACCTGCTACTTCTGGAATGTGTTTCCAAGAAAATGTTTTAAAGACTAAGTCCATTCATCACCACTCTATGAATGCTTCCATGAAAGCATCTTTTTAAAATGCCAAGACGGATTTCCTAGTCTGGGGTGGCATTCTCCCCTCTCTGGTGACTCCTACTTGATATACACTTGCAGGACCAGGAAAGAGCAAGAGAGAATCAGTCACCTAGACACCTGGGATGGAAGAGGTGAGGAAACTGATCCAAAAGCACCCTTGGGGCACACAGACTGGGTAGGAGGGAGGCACCTCAAGTCAGCAAGCCTCGAGAGGCCCAACCAGCAAGCCAGGGGCAGAATGTGGGCTGAGGGGGGTCAAGTCACACAAGACAGGTTTCTAAAGGTGGCTGGCAAAAGTGGGTGTCAAAGACGACCTGGGAGCCCACGAATACAAATGCCTGTGAGATGACAGATGTCCTAGGAAGCCAGCCATTGAGACCATGGCACTGGCCGAGCAACAGCAGTCAGAGTAGGCAATGTATCTCATTGCTACCAGGCCGATGAGGACAGCATTTCAGGGCACTGTAGGCTCAAGATCACCAACCACTTTGGAAGAAAGCATTTATTCCTTTGTGTATAAACCCATATGCCACTGGGAAGGCAGCGTACAAAGGATTTAGCACAACTCTACAACCAAGACCCTGGAACTGTGCTGTCCGATGGGCCACACACAATTTGAGACAGCTCGGCAAGATGGCTGGCCCCCTAGAGGTACTTACAAAACGACAGTTCCACCTCTTTTAAAATCAAACGTGAGACATTAATACCATTTGATGTGCGATCCCCACAGGCTGAAAATGGCAGCACGAGTCTTAAAAGTCACTGCTACAAACTGTTTTGGTCTACGGTCACCCGCAAGGGTTTATATCAGAACCAAAGACTGGCAAAGCTGTGTGGCTCCCTCTTCCTCCTGGCCCTGGAGAATAAGGAGAGGAAGCCAGAGAGACAGACACAGCTTCCTCTCTCCTGTCCCCACACTCCTCACGTGGGGTAAGAGCCAAGATGCTTTTGTCATGAGAAACAGCAAAGTCTAGAGCACGGGCAAGCAACGTCTGGACCATAGGCCATATAAGACCTGCGAAATCATTTGGTCTGGCCCTGCCAAGGCAACCGCAGTCCCAGCCTTCATATTGCTGTTCCTGTTGAGTGTCGTCAAGTCGATTCCGACTCCTAGCAACCCTGGATAGGGTTTCCAAAGCCATCACATTAGTGGTGAGTTAATTAAATGTTTGACCAAACACAGCAGGCTAATATTTAAGTTGATAATTTTGTATGGCTCATGATGTTAAAAATCTTGACAGAATAAAGGTTCCCCACCTCTGGTCTCAATGGTTTAAAATTAAGAAAGGTGTGCGACAGGGTTGTATTCTTTCACCATACTTATTCAACCTGTATGCTGAGCAAATAATTGAGAAGCTGGGTTCTATGAAAAAAAACATGGCATAAGGATTGGAGGAAGACTCATTAACAACCTGTGATATGCAGATAATACAACCTTGCTTGCTGAAAGTGAAGAGGATTTAAAACATTTACTGATGAAGATCAACGACCATAGCCTTCATTATGGATTGCATTTCAATGTCAAGAAAACAAAAATCCTCACCACTGGACCAACAAACAACATTCTTATCAACGGGGAAAAGACTGAAGTTGTCAAGGACTTCATTCTTCTTGGATCAACTATCAACACTCATGGAAGCAGCAGTCAAGAGATCAAATGACATACTGCATTAGGCAAATCTGCTGCACAAGACCCTTTTCAAGTATTGAAGAGCAAAGATGTCAGCTTGAGGACTAAAGTGCACCGAACCAAACCAAGGCATTGTCAATAAACTCATACGCATGCGAAAGCTGGACAGTGAATAAGGAAGGCTGTAGAAGAATTGATGCCTTTGGATTATGGTGTTGGAGGAGAATATTGAATGTACCATGGGCTGCCAAAAGAACCAACAGATCTAATCTCGGTCAGAGTGCTCCTTGGAGGCCAGGATGGCCAAACTTCGTCTCTCATAGTTCGGACATATTGTCAGGAGGGACCAGTCACTGGAGAAGGATATCATGTTCGGTAAGCTGGAGTGTCAGAGAAAAAGAGGAAGACCCCCAGCAAGAAGGATTGGCAAAGTGGCAGCATCAATGGGCTCAAGTGTGGCAACCATTGTGAGGTTGGTCCAGGACCAGGCAGTGTTTCGCTCTGCTGTGCATAGGGTCACAATGACTCGGTACCGACTTAATGGCACCTAACAACAACCACCACCACCTCTGTCTAGAGGAAAACAAATGTGTTTGAAGAAAATTGTCATTTCTGTGTACCGTCAAGTCATAGCAGCAACCCCATGTAACAATATCAAACTAAGCACCCCACTGGGTTTCCCAGCTGTTATGTTTATGGGAGCAGATCACCAGCTCTTTTCTCCTACTTCACTGTTGCACTACTGCAATTAGCACAAACATGCTCAAAACAGGCAACATCTAATCTATTAATTACTTACCTTTGATTGGTTGATGATGCACGGAGGGGGACTGTAACCATGGCAATAAAATGATATATGATAGGATGAATGTAAAGCTAATGTTCTCCCATGTAAACTATCACATCATTCACAATAAAACATTAAAAAAAACACCTCAGCACAGACCAGCAGACATTTTTCTTCACATGATAGTAAACCCAAAATCCAGCCTGGAGGTGCTAGCAGTGATGCCAGCTCATGGATGGACAACAAATAAAAGTCCACTGCTGAAGGTTATCCAAGTCACACGGGAGGTGGCCAAAGGCATATCTGAGACAGTTCTAACATTACCTCAGAAAAAGATCAAAGTGCTTCAGTAAAGCCTTCAAATTCTTCTCAGAAAAAGACATCTTTCCAAGGATTTCTGGAAGTTTTACTGCATTGGGGAACAAAAACAGGGCAAAAGAATTACAGTTTCACAACTTCTAACCAGTGCAGCACCCACTCAGAAGCTATCTGTTGCTGCTTTAACCACCCAGTGACAGAAATAAACATTCTCATTACCAAACAAAACCGCTCAGTCAGGGAAGGCAGGAGTGGTACCCACTGCCATTGAGTAGTCGGTACCACACATAGCAACTAACTCTGCAGGGCAGATTACAACTGCCCCAGAGAGTTTCCAAGGCTGTAAATCTTTACTGAAGCAGATGGCCACAGCTTTCTCCCTCAGAGGGGCTGGTGGGTTCAAACTGCCAGTCTTTCAGTTACCAGCTGAGTGCCTGGTCACTGCAACACCAGGGCCCCCTAGACTAGTGGTACATATAACAAAAGCCCACTCTGTGTGGAACATGATTCACTCAGTGCCTGTTCTCTGAAGAGACCTCCTTTCCGTGGTCTTAGGCCCACAAATGACCCATCAGGTGGATACCTGCAGCCAAACTCACAAAATGCGCAGACACTGATGAGGACATTCAATGCACAAGACAGGATGACAGGAAAAAGGAGCCAGAACATCTTACCGAATAATCGCAGCAGATGCTGTGAGCCATAAATGTAAGAGGGTGGAGGCGGCTGGTCACCTGGGGGGAAATTGTCGGGGACCAGTTTCCAGGAGAGGACCTGTGAAAAGTACAGATTGATGCTTTCATTAGTGCATCCTGAACATGTCACGACAACCAGTGTTGTGATGAAGTGCCCAGATACTAATCAACTAGTCCGCAGTTTGAACCCACCAGCCACTCTGCAGGAAAAAGATGGACAGCCAGCTTCTGTGCAGACGACAGAGGGCAGCCTTGGAAACTCCAGGGAGCACTGCACTCTCTCCTGTCAGAATCGACTCCACGGCAGTGGGGTTAGGCTTGGATGACCTCAAGTTGGCAGACAGATGTGGAAGGTCATGTTCCCACCCCCAGCTCCCACCCCAGACACCCTGGGAGGACTTCATGGTTGAACCAAGAAATGGGAGGTAACTGGCAACATTCAAGATGGGAGTTACTAAGCCACCACTGACTTCCTATGTGGGCCATCTACAGATATGGGACCACAGGACAAGATTAGGGCTACTGGACAGGGAAGTACAATTGACACTTGTCACATGGGTACAATATTATTATATGAGGGGCTTCACAAAGTTCAGGGAAAATTTTCCAGATCTTTTCACTACATTTTCCACAAACACAAACTTTTCAAAGCCCCCCTCATATAAATACAGCAAAAATGTTACATGCTCAAATCTTTTTTTTTTTTTTTTTTATGTTTTATTGTGAATTCTGTGATCATTTATATGGGAGAACATTAGGTTTACATTCATCCTATCATATATCGTTTCATTGCCATGGTTACAATCCCCTCCATGCATCATCAACCAAGCAAAAGAACATACACTACAAGCCTGCCCCCCGGTCGTCAGCACACAGCCCCTCTCCCTCTCTGTGTCTAAAGTCCCCAACTGCTCCATCTCTCCACGTCATCGTCTCTGCCTCCATCTCAGGCATCACTGCTTCTCTGGGCAGGGTCCCGCTCTCGCTCTTCTCCCTTAATGGTCCCAGGGACCTCTGCTCTTAGGCTGAAAAGTTAATCACTCCCCTCCTTGCTACAAAACGTCTACCTTTACATTTCCAACCCTCACAATCAGTCCTGATAACAATTATTCACTATTGGATCACAAGAGACCTATCCGCATTTCATTTCATCAGCCCCGCCTAGACAGATTGGATACTACTCACTGGAGATTCTACCTTCCTCCACACCCTCTGGATCTAGGTTCCCTCTTGAAAGCTTGTAAGCCAATCATTCCTTGCCTTTGTAGGCCCCCCCCATTTTGGGTAGCTAATGTCCAAGTTGCCCATCCCTGTCTACTCTGTGTATGGAGGGGGTGGGAATGATTCTTGCTGTAAGGATTCATAGGTCAAGGTCATCAAATTGAGGCTCAATTCTTAAAGTGCAAAAATAAGTATTTGTCTTCCATGTAGTTTATATTTCTATATATATTTGAGTTTTCCACTATAATTTTGTTTACAAAATCCATTTTGCCTTCTAAACCAATTCTAGCCAGATCCCTCTTGCTCACCAACGTGGGACACTGCTAAGCAGCTAAATATGAGGACAATACATGGATGTAGAGGGGAAGCTATGTCACTATATCAGAATCACACCAACTTATAAAAATAATGCAAGTCTGAGGAAAATAGAACATAGATTATGGAAATCAATGCTTTCCCAATTCTGAACAACGATGCACTATCAATAGCTGCTTGGGTCCTTTAGCACCTTCTCCCTTGAAAAACTGGCCACATTCAAAGAATGAAACAATGAAAAGTAACCCAACCCAATGCCAAGGAACAATGTGTCTGAATTGTTGAAGCGGAATCTAATTTGCTATGTAAACTTTCATCTAAAACACAAATGTTCCCAAATAAAGGAACCCAAAGATGGTTCTAGTAATACAGTAAAGTCCATGAAAGCCAGAACCCGTGTATCGTGGAAACCTGTCAGAGACTGAAAATGTAAATATTTCCCACTAAAAATTGTGATAGGAAAGTACTAAGACTGTCCTTCATCAAAGGTGGAAGGCGACTTGCCAGATCGGGAAAAACATGGCAACTCCGGCTCAGCCAGGTACCACTGTACTGCTATCGTTCCTGTGAAGTGAGATTTGCTATGGGCACTAAGTGGACGTCTTTAACCTGTTGAATTGACGAACTCGCCTTCACACCTCAGAGCCGATTTTTCTTGTCCTTCAGGTTGAGTTTCAGACCTAACTCTGGCCATGGGTAAAGTGGGAGCTTTCCCTAGAGACGCATCAACTATCTGTCGACTGGATCCAAAGTCTACCTGACTATAGTCGCAGCCTGTGCTTTGCGGGACTTGCCAAGTTTAAAAACAGGAGGGCCTGAGGAAACCCTCTGTCAGACGCATCAGGAAGATGCAAAATCAGAACCAAATCAAAAGTCAGCTAGATCCTGGGGATGAATTTATAAAACACAGTGTTAGGAGCGAATGTTCCTTTCCTTGCCACCTCTGGACTCTGGCATGGACTGCTGTGTCCCCACCCAGCCTTCTGTGCTGACGCTTGGGAACCACAGTGAACGTGCAGTTCACTGGATGCCTGGACACAAAAGCAGGTCACTCAGAGTCCTGGTGTGACACTGTAGGATAAGCACTGGACTGCTAACAACAAGGTCAATGGTTCAAAACTACCAACCACTCCTCAGAAACCCTATATAGGGTCTCATTGGCACTTAACAACAACTAGTTATTAAGTGAAACCCCCTCCCTCCCTCCCTCCATTTTACATTTCAATGCAGTACCTGATCTCTTCAGTGGTTTATTATAGGTCTTTAATACAATGGGCTTCCCACCTGGGGTATTCCTGGGAATGCCCTATGGATACTAACTAGAAATATCTAGGTCCAGACCCTGGAAATAAAGTGACAGGGTCACCTGGGTGCCAAAGCCTAGTTAGGCACCATAGCTATGAAGGCGGCACAGAGGGGAGTGGGGTCATCAGGATCTCATGAATTTAAAATATTTAGCAAAATCACCTTTTTTTTTTTTCAGCTTGCAGCTATACCCTCAACCACGAGATGGCGCCCAAGCACTGCTGACTGTATTAGGCGAGACCCAAGTTACGTGAAATTTCAAATGTCAAGATTTTCCTTAAATAATCGAATACAATGGGGCTTCAAAAATGCTCATGGAAAATTTCATTCTCTTTTCATCCATTTCTCCATGAATTTTTTGAAGCCCCCTAGTAAATCCTGCAGCAGTACCTTCATAGCTGGTGAATTGGGCTATTAGGTGCTAGCGTTCCTAACTTCCCCTCTAGACCCACTGTACCACAACTGGGACGCCTTCTAGCTTCTATAAGCAGATGGCCAAGTACAGCCTACGTGGGGGCTAAATCCAACTCAAGTTCTGCAAACAGCTGTTACATTTTTAAACTCAACCCAAATGTGATGGCTGGAACTGTGGTTGCCTTGGCAAGGTTAAACCAAATGATTTCACGGGCCTTATACGGCCGTGGGCCGCACATTCCACACCCCTAAATTAAAGTAACAGATGATTTTACTTACGGTTGAACCCTTAATCATTTTCATATCTGAAGAACTAAAAACTCAAATGTTCCAAAGAATCATGGCAACAATGTTGTGACTAGCCACCACCTTACAACTCTTCAGGACACTGTGATGTCCTCCCATGGGAATTCACCACAAAACAGTGGCAGATCTTACCGTCAAATCACAAGGTAAGTTTTTAAAAAATGTTTTCAGTGAGACAGGATCATCAGGGAGGAACATCAGGCCAGAGTTGATTACCTCATTTATTTCATTATTCCGTCTCCCTTCAAAGCCAGCAAACGCAGCACTTGCTTCCTTGCTGGGGGTCACAGGAATGGGGGACGATGACCCGCTATGCACCGGCGTTTCTGCAAACAAGAACGATGCACTCACTCATCTGTAACCCATGTCGGCTGAACCCAAGCCCACCATCGAGACCCTGGTCACAAGCTGAGCACACAGCACAAAGCAGTTCAGAGAAAATAATTTTTAACAAAATGATAAAAGACAGAATCTAGACTGTTATTTAGACAGAAAAAAAGGAATACTCTGACATGGACGGGAGTCCTGGTGTGACACTGTAGGCTCAGCACTGAAAGACTGGTAAGGCAAATCCATCAGTCGCTCCTCGGAAACCCTGTACAGGGTTGCTATGAGTCAGAACTGATTCGATGACACTAACAACAACAACAACATGACATGAATGAGCACTGAGGTAAAGAAGTCAGCTGTTAGGGCTCCATCCACAGGAAATGGCCACATGGACAGATTTGTGGCTGCCCATGGTTGGGAAGAGGGAAGAATGGGGAGTGCTTGCTCATTGTTAGGGGGATGGAGGGGGAAAAGATGATGCTCTAGAATTGACTGTGGTGATGGTTACACAACTTTGAACATACTCAAAACCACTGAATTGTATACTTCAAACAGGTTCATTGTCTGGTCTGTGGATTATAGTCAAACAAAACTGAAAAATGAAAAGCACCTGATTATTAAAAAGGATTCTATAAAGCATATTGTCTCTTTTTTAAATACATCTTTGTGGTTTGTTTCAATCCACAGGAACTTGTCAAGCACCTCTGCCTCCATGGCAAACTCCTAACTGGAGATGGCGGTGAGACATCAGTGAATGTGGGGCAAGACTTCATGCCCCGGAACCCTTCACTGCCAATACCACTGACAGGCCGGAAGGGTCTTGAAGGGGTTAGTCAGGAAGACTAGGGTGAGGGAGAACTGTCGCTGGGAGAATACTCCAGATTTCATCTGTGAGCCTCCAAGTCCTAAGATGGGCCAAACTCCAAACCCTGATTTCCTGCTGGGGACTTGACCCCAGCTCACAGCAGCCCTACAGGGCAGACCCACCCTGAGCGCCGGTCCTCTACTGGGACTGTGGCTCTAAATGGAATGGCAGGGCTACAAGAGGCAGAGGCCAAACACACATCACACTGCATTAGTGGCAGAACACTTAGGGAGAGGGCTTCTAAGGTTTTTACACAAATAACTAGCAGTAAGTAAGTGTTTTCTGTGTTTTGCATTTTTGCAAACCAGGCAACCCCTTATACACTTTTCCTAGGAGTGCAATGCACATTATACATGCATACACATTATATAGGTGGGCATATTATAGCAAAACAATACAGTATTTGCTGTGTAGGTTGAACAGCCATACTTTAATTTACTTGGGGAAATGCTTGGTTAGTGTGTGCTTTGAGACCTAATTTTAGCTTTCAGCCTAAATGTATCCAATCTAATGATTTATTGTTTTAACATGAATAGGTTTTAATGTTAAGTCTAGGGAATATATTAAGCGTCTTTCATTGAAACTAAGAGTTAGTTTCTTGGGTGACTTCTGACCATCCATCCATGAGGAGCTTTTTGAAAATGACAGAACTCTGAAAGGTTCTTAGCCATGTCCCATGCCCAAGCACTATGGTTTCGCTTTACAAGAAATGTCAACTAGGCTTGGAGTCTGTGAGGACTACGCTTCAGGTAAACTCGCAATACTCCTCCCTCTTCTGGAGCCAGGGGCAGACCCAAAATTACATACATTTTGCAAAAAATTGTCAACTCTTCCATAATCTGTTCTATTTCAACTGCAGCTGGGAATCAGGGCGAGCAAACCTGATGGGTTGGGTTGGGGCTGAGATAAGGTGGGAAAGGACCCTGTCATCCTGACAGCTCTCGCTGTATGGCAAAATGCAACTTTCAAAATTAAATTTCAGAATGGAGACAACTGATGCAAACACAACAAAACAAAAAACAAAACCAATCCTGGAGAACAGCTCTTCCTGGAAGCTTTGCAAAGACCGCCACAAAGACTTACAGTCTCAGGAGCCCTATACAGAGTCGCTGAGTCAGAAACCACTTGATGGCACAGAGTTTGATTTGGGGTCATACAAAACAATGGATTTCAGTAATTCCATCTGCGCAAAAGAAAGGGTAGAGGCCAAAACCAAACTCACTGCTGAGATGATCCCAACTCAGCAACCCTGTAGAACTACTCATAGAGTTTCCAAGGCTGTAAATCGTTACAGAAGCAGACTGCATTATCTTTCTCCCACAAAGCAGTTGGTGGGCTCAATCCACACACTCTTTGGTTAGCAGCCAAGAGCTTCACCACAGCACCACCAGGACTCCTGTGGTTGTTATTGTTAAGTGCCATGGATTCAGTTCTGGTTCATAGAGATCCTACATACGGTTTTCAAAGAGCAGCTGGTGGGTTTGAATGGCCAACCTTGTGGTTACCAGTCTAGTGCTGATGCTACAGCTCCACACCAGGACACAGCTCAATCCCGGCCCCACCATTTCTCCAGCGGGCAATCTTTCCAAGCCCCTCCCTTTACCCCGAGAGTACAGTTCCCCCCCCCCCCCCCCCCAGCACTCTGACCACGTTAACAGAATCACCCTGTTGTACTCATGTGCGTGTGAACTGGGCACAAAGCCTGGCACAGACAAGAGCACAATACAGAGATCTGCTCATCCTGGCAGGGTGCTGCCCCACCTGGGAGTCTACCTACTCTTTTCCAGGTGCAGGAACAGCTTGGGCATGGTGGCAGATGAGTCCTGTGGCCGGCGCTTTGGCTGAGGTGACGCACTACTCTCAGATAGCCGGTCACAGTTGGAGCTGTGGCGTGTGGAGCGCCTCAGAGATTGCAAAGCTTCCGGCTCAGCTTTGCGCCTCTTGGGTGTGGCTGCTTCCCCTGCAGTCGGCTGGCTCTCGGTGGACTGTGGAGTGGATGGATTCAACAAGGGCGGGCTCGGAGACAGCTCCTCCTGGCTCCTAAGGAGAACAGGGGAGAGTTTTCACCCATGACCACAACCATAGAATTCTTCCAAAACGTGGACACGTTCTCACACGGCTCTCGTAACAGAACAGTTACCAAACTCTTAACTCCAAGAGGATGACATGTCTTCAATTCAAATGTGTGCCAACACAAATCTTTTTTCTAAGAGAGTAACTAAATACACACAATCACTTTTCATTTCTTCACTACCTCAGAGAGGTACGCTGCCCTAAGAGAAGGCAAGTCCCATTCTGCTTGTTTGACAGCAGTCATTATTGGCTCAGGGACATCTGGCAATATTGAGGTCTTTCTGGTTGCCACAGCTGAGAAGTTTTTTGTGTGTGTGTTGGTGGGGGCGGGCGGCTACTGGCAGCTGGCAGGCAGAGGTCAGGCATACTGCTCTACATCCTACAATGCATAGGACAGCATCTACCAAAAAGTACTATCCAGCCCCAAAATGTCACTAGGGTAGAGCCTGAGAAGCGATGGTCTAGAGAAGAAGAGCAGATTCCATCAGACAGTAACACCCAGCAGTGCAAGAAGAAACCACAAGTGTCGGGCAGCTGTGGAAACAGAGTCCTCCCTAGACATTTGGACTCTCAAGCTCTGGACTTCAACATAGCTCCCCAGCAATTCTCACAGACCTGCAACCTGGGGTGGAGCCCACATGTAGGAAAGGAAGAAAGAAGGCAACCAAAGTAGGTGGAAAAGAGATGGAAGCAAAGCACAGAGAAGTGTTGGTGTGTGTCAACAGTGGATGATCAGAAGGAAGGTGATCTGCGCACTTGCAGATATGAGTTTGGTCAAGTGGTCAGGGCAGTATGAAGCCAGATGGTAAGAACAGAGGAGATGGATGAATAGAAACACTGAGAATAAACTGTTCTCAGCAAGAGATAATGAAGGAGGAAGATAATGGTACTAGCTTCTAGAAGGTTAAGATAAAGTCTTAAGTTGGGTTGGGGTTTCCCCACCCCCAAAGACTAGTGATTTCCACTAGTTTATTCACTAAGGGAAGGAAGTAGGATGCCCTAGAGGGAGAAGGGAAATGACCTTCACTGCAAGCCAGCTGTGACCAGCCCTGGAGGAACTCTCATTTCACAAGACTTGCCCCACACAGCAGATGCTCATTCCAGTGTGCACATGGGGGCTCAAAATAACTTCTCTGAGGCACCCCAATATGTGAAGGAGCTCAGTTCACACCATCTTCCACCCTTCTGCACCCCACCTCCCTCCGTCTACCTCAGAGAAACAGGGTCCCACTACATGCTCCATGCTTCACTGAGAAAATTTCTCAAAGCCACTGAAAAGTGAATGATGTCTTCACAGAGTGAGGAAGAAGGAAGACCCCTGGCCCCTGGTGTCAGCACCTTTCACTCTTTCCAGCTACACAGCATCAGACTGTCATCTTCCAAACAAGACTGAACTACGTGTTTGCTGCAATCAGGGGCAGACAGCAGGCTCTCTAACTTACCTGGCGGTGCTTGTGGCACTTTCCTTAATCGGAAGGAAAAACTTGGATGAAGTCACCTTTTTATACTGAGCTTGCTCATATGGATAGAGCAAAACCAATGGGAGCGTGTAATCGAAGGTTATTCTTAATCCATCCACCATCTCCTTACAAAGGTCCACACTGAGGGGAAACAACAAGACAATACTGTAATACTGATGTATGCACTCCATCTTCACCATAAAGTCCCACACCTTTAATAAGGCACGGTGTTAAACCTTACCCAGACCCGCATACAGCATGGAATGGGTGTGCAGATGCCAACGAGAAAATAGTCAGATATCAAAGTGGACCTGCTATAGAAAGTACATAGTACTTTTTTTTTTTGTTTCCCACCCTTCACACAAAGGAAAGCGTTCAATGCCGATGAGATGATGCGGCTGGGCCAGATGTGCAGCCAGAGATGGGGAGGCCCCAACCACTGGGAGCTGACAGCTGGCTGCCTCTGTGAACTATGGGATATCTTTCCATTCCAAGAACCGCACTTTCAGATTTGCTGCAAGGCAGCATGTTAGGAATGATTTCTCTGACCACAAGAAGCAGCTGCTTGTAAAGCAAGCTTTGATACAATTGTCATGGGTCATTGTGATATTTCTAAAGAAAAGAGTTTGAACCCTCGATTACAGCTAGGCCATGTGGGAGGCAGTGCACACTCTCAGTGCATCCAGACCAGAAACCTAAATGTGGTCCAAAGATCTTAGAAAAGTAGCCATATTTTGAGAAATATGAATAGTGCTTTTAAGGACAACCAGTTTTACCTTCTGGAGCCACCAGGGTCAAGATGTGATTGTATTGGAGCGAAAAGAATATTCCCACCACTGATAGCTATCACCCAAACACATGCCAGTGGTTACCGAGTCGGCAAAGAATGGCCCTTGAGTAACAATCCATTATGACAACTACAGGGGGAAACTACTTAAGAATAAAGGTCCAGAAGTCAGAGGGCCTAACTGGGGAGAAGACCCTAAAAGACCAGCTGAAGGCATAAAGAAGCCTGGAATGGAAGGGAAAAGTCAAGCACATCAGAGATGGGAAGGCACAGCTTACGCGCAATCTTCTAGGAGAATCAGTATCTCCAGTTAGTATGAGTTCAGTCAGAATCTCAGTGAGATTTTGGATGATAAAAGGACACGTTTTAAGTCATAAGGAAGTCCTGGTGTGGCACTGCAGAATAATGCAAACCCACCAGCTGCTCCTCAAAAACCCTGGACAGGGTCACCATGAGCAGAAAGAGACTCGAAGGCACTCAACAACCACAACAAAGGTACGCAGAAGGTTCAAAGACAGCCAAGGACCTCACTAAAAAGAGGAGGGGCACTTCCTTATGAGGTATGACAAGGTGCTGGGAAGCAAGTGTGATGCAAACAGTATCCCCCACATAAAAACGCACTCCAATGAACCAAGTGAACTGGAAAAGGGAAAGATGGCAATTCAATGGGAAGGGAGCATATGGTTTTCAAAAACCCTGTCCACAACACTGACCCACCTTAGCCGTAAACACAAATCGGACCCCTCTCGCACGTATAGGAAAGTTCCCAATGAACCAATGATCTAAATGACTTTTTTTTTTTTTTTAAATTAACCTCAAAGAGAGCAAAGGGGCCCTTGGTTAGACATTGGACTACTAACTGTAAGGTCAGTAGTTCAACCCTGAAGAAAGGTGAGGTCATCTGCTCTCGTAAAAAGTTACTTACACAGGTCTGGTGAAACGGTGGGGATAAGAGTTTTATGATTCAACAGTAATTGTTGTCATGATGAATTGTGACTGCCACAACTACGAAGGTAGAAGTTTTATGACAAAACAAGGGGGGAGCAGTTAATCTTACAATTCAGGAACAGATGACCCTAGGACCATCAAGGGAGAAAAGCATGAGCAGAATTTGGGAGCCTATCCAGAGAAGCAGCGACACCAGAGATGGAAGCAGAGATGAGGACATGGAGAGAGAGAGCATCTGAGGACTCTAGACTCATAGAAAGAGAAAGGCTGTGTGCTAGCAGCCAGGAGGCAGGCTCGCAGAATGTGTCCTTTGATAGTGTAAATTATTATATTTGTCTGAGTGTTTTTGTGTACATCCCCCCGCCCCCGCAAACAAAACAAAACCAGCAGAGGGAATAGAAGCAAATACTGTTGAATGATGATGTATAGATGATGCAGTCATTGCAATGAATGAAATATAATAGGATGAGTGTAAAACCGATGTTCTCCCATGTAAACTACTACTCAATTCACAATAAAAATCAACTTTATGGAGTTGTTCTACTCTGTCCTAGAAAGCTGCTCTGAATCAACACTGACGACAGCAGCAGATGAAAAGAGAGAGAGAAAACAACCTAGAAGCTATCAAGAAAGAAAGACTCAGACACTGTCCTATAAAAAAGGCTGATATTATATATAACACGGTTTACAAAGATAATCTTCTACATCCTACTTTGGTGAGGAGCAACTGGGATCTTAAAAGCTTGTGAGCGGCCAACTAAAGTCATCTCTTGATCCTTTCCTGTGTGGAGGAAAGACAAGTGAGGAAAACTGAAGTTAGTTGGAAACAATGGGACCACATGAATCTCAGTCTCAGAACTAGCTGGGGCCCGGCTCCCACAACCAACTACTCTGAAAGGGGTCACATTAGAAGGTCCTGGATAGAGTGCGAGAAAATGGGGAACAAAACTCAAAATCATAAAAAAAAAGACCAGGCTTTGTGGTCAGAACTGAAGGAGACCTGAGATTATGGCCTTTGGCCACTCTTCAAGTCTGAAACTAAACTTACCCTCGTGGCTCAATTTTCCATTGAGTCAAACAGTACATAGGTATATAGGGGGTCTAACCACACTAGGGAGGTACGTACACCACAGAATGGTCAACCAATTGAGATCAAAAGGACAGTATTTACCGAAGGACAAAATTCAGAGGGATTGGGAAAGGAGGAGGAATAGAAACAAGTAGTATAGGAAGCAAGTCAGCTAAGTGAGGTTACAACGAGGGGATTGCAATCACTGCCATAATACAAAGTATATGATTTATTGACTGTAAAACTGATGATCTGCTCTGTAAACCTTCACTCAACTCACAATAAAAAAAATTTAAGAAAATGAATGGAATTTTTCCATGAACTTTTGCAAGTTCCCTTGTGCTAGCTGGCCCTTTATAAAAGAGGTCTGGCACTGCCTGATTTGTCAATGTCCTCTTGGAAGACATCAGACTAGCAGATGGGGCTGGGTTTGGCAGGCCACAGTCTCTCTCACAACTACTCAACTCTGCTGTCACGTGGTAAAAGCAGTCATGGACACCCTGTAAGACAAGAACAGATAACAGGTCCAACTTTTGCTGGAGTTTACCATTCCCTTGGACTAACTCATGGGCTAGCCATAAAACAGGGCGTATCATGACGTAAAAACAAAACAGAGCCACACCATAATGCAGAGTTCTTTCTCTGCCCTATGAAGTAAACACTCGCAGACAAATATGAGTCCAGTATAAATCTACTGATGTAAGTGATACCTCATACATTAAAAAAAACAAACAAACAATAAAATAACCTCCATATTTAGATTGGGAGTGTGGTGGCTCCAAGGATAAGCATTGGACTGAAAACCACCAGGTCAATGGTTTGATAGTAGCCACTCCACGGGAGAAAGATGTGCCGTCTCGGAAATGCTATACAGGGTCACTATGAGTCAGGACTGACTTGATGCCACTTAACAAGAACATTTGGATTGGGAGCACAGTGGCTCTGTATGATAAAGTACTAGACTGTGGACCACAGGGCATCGGTTCAAGCCCACCAGCCACTCCAGAGGAGAAAGATGAGGCTTTTTGCTCCCACGGAGATGCATAGCTTTGGAAATCCTATACAAGTGCACCATGAGCTGGAGCCGACACTTCATGGCACTTAACCACACTGACGTTTCAAATTACATGATTGTACAAAATTAGTTACAGGGAGAGTAAGGAAAGGAAAACCAACTAAAGCTGAACTAAAAGCGAAAGGATAAGTAGCGCATTATCCTAATCGACCACGGAACACATCATACTATCTTATATTACAGTGAAATATCTGAGAGCCGGACCTTGTCGGGACTGCCTTGTTTTTCTGGGTCTCACAAATTTTCCACCTTTGACAGGGTGCAGGCTTTCCACTTTTCTATCACTCGTTTTAGTGGAAAACACTGGAATTTTCCTTCTATGACAAGTTTCTGCCTTCCACAGGTTCCTGCTTTTGCAGGTTGTACAATATGCCATGTAAAAATTAAACATACACATAAAGGCTGAGAAGGGAACAAAGATAAAGAAGAATTTTAATATTCTGATTTGACTACAGGTCAGGTCTATGGGCAATTTTTACTAGGATGGCTGGGATTTTGAAGAATGTCTGCAATAACAATAAATAGGAAAAAAAAAATAGAAAAAAATCTATTGTGGTGGGCTGTCTCTCTAAAATTGATCAGGTTAAAGCTAGACTTGAGTGTTGGAAATTACCAACGCCTTATGCTCTCATTTTCCCATTTATAAAGAACCAAAAAACTCAATCACACTGCTGTTGAGTCCATGCCACCTGACAATGCCCCTATAGGGTAGCGTTGAATTGCTCCACACGATGTGTAAGATTGTGATCTTCACAAACACAGACTGCCACAGCTTCCTCCCACTTATAAGAGCAGTGTGTCTCAATGACCCCAAGGATCTCTTGCAGCTCTATTTTTCCTATCCCCTAGCTTACAAGCGAAAAGAAGAAAACAGAGCAAGTGACCGTGAAGAGAAAGTAAACAAAATAAATGAAATGGAGCAATTGGTCTAATTGAAGTCACTTCTCTAAGACACTAGGAGAGATTACCCGAGGACAAAGTTCACAAGGGTTAGGAAACAAGGAGGAATAGAAACAGGAAACATGGAGAGGAAATGCAGTAAGTGATGTTACATTGTGGGGATTGCAATCAATGACATGAAACGACACAGGCATAGACTAGTGAGTGGATGACTGAGCTGCTCTGCAAACCTTCACCCAATTCACAATAAAAAGTCATTTAAAAAAGGACACAAAGCGAGGACCAGGTCACGCCAAAGACTCACTTCTTTTCTGCAGGGATGTAATGCACGTTCATGTTGACGTGTGGTATGACATGGTGGTGACGAGGTCTTTCATTGGCTGAAAAGGCTGCATTGATAGCAAAATGCTTCACGTAGGATTCCAAAATGGTGATGATGTTGGTCTGGCATGGAAGTTTCACTAACTGTTAACAAAATCAGACACATGTGATGTAAACATTTCATTGTCTAGATCATTCCAAGAAAAAGCAATCATGTCTATGTTGCTTCTTTAACACAAAAATAAAGGAATCGAGCCAATTCTGTTCAAATAACCTGTAACCCACTGCTGTCAGGTTGATTCTGACTCAAGGTACCTCTCCAGGAGAGAGAACTGCCACGTAGGGCCTCTGAGGCTGGAAGTCTTTGTGGAAACAGACTGCCTCATCTAGCTCCAGCCAAGTGGCCGGTTGATTTGAACCATCAGCCTTTTGATGAGCAGCTGATGACTTAACCATTGCACCAGAAGGGCTCCTCTAAGAAGTCCAGTTTCTTAAAGGCAATACGGTCAAGTACACGGTTTATATTTCTTCTCCTGATTATAACTTCATTCATCTTTCAAGTATATAGATGCAGGGGTTCTCTTTGTTAGAGACCCGTTAGAGTGTGTGGAGCTTCTAAAAAATACCCTGGCCAGCCCCCACCCTGGTCATTAGAGTCATAACTTCTTGATGGGAGTCCAGGGATAGGAATTTGGGGACTTGCCCTAGGTAGCTGGGGCAGGGGAGTGCTGGCGAGGACTGTGCTGGTGTGGCGTTTAAGCCGCTGCAACAGCACCAGGGACAGAGGACTGTCAACCCGGCCTAAGCACACCAACGACAAACAGTTCATTCCTCAAAGCATCACAACTGCTTTCCAGCCTGTGCCTGTAAACTATGGCTAAGCAACCCGTCTCAGGAAGCCTCTTGGTCTGACTGGGTTTGCCTCACAAACCCGCTTCCTCCTGTTAATATAGTAGCAATCGTCCTCCAGCTTCTTCTTCAAAACCTCAGGAATGTCGATACTTATCGGCCTTTCGTCCATTTCCCTTCTGGTGTGCAGCTCCGGCTCTTCTTTCTGCAACATCACAAGGCCAGGCTTCACTGTTTCAAACTGCAACCGAGGCTACAGCCCCAAAGAACCGTCCCATGGGCACCGCCTCTGACACAGACCCAGGGATTCTCAGGCCACACCAAACAGACGGTGCCACGTGTTCTAAAGGAAAAGCACTTAGCGCTAGATGGGCGTCCTGGTGGGCACTGTACGAGAGGCACAAGGGCTAGGTCTGCACTTTCAATGCACCAACCACTCCTCAGAAATCCTATACAGGCTTGTTACGAGTCGGAATTGACTAGATGGCATTTCACATCAACAACAAGCATTGCTGTATTGCAAATGCTTCGCTTTTCTGCCCCATTTAAGCTCAGGCTCAGGCTTGATGGTAACTGAAGGGCAGCAGAAGACGCCTGGACAACTGCTCTGCTATCAAGTGGATTCCGACACTGAAGGACACGCAGGACACAGTAGCACTGCCCCCTGGGGTTTCCGGGGCTGTGACTCGTCATGGAAGCAGACAGCCTAATCTTTCTCCCATGGAGTGGCTGGTGGGTTCAAACCACTGACCTTTCTGTTAGCAGTAAAACACTTAATTCTGATACATCATGCCATTTAAAAAAAGGAACTATTATTATGAAAATGAAGTTGGATATTTCGTGAGAAAGGAAAGGAAATTTTATCATTTGCAAAAACATTCTGTGGGAACAGCCACTGAAAGACTACAACTTCTTGTTGTTAAATTCCGCCCAGTGGGTTCTAACTCATAGCGATGCTATATAGTTTCTGAGGAGTGGCTGATGGGTTTGAACCACCAACCTTGCCATTAGTAGTCCAATGTTTATCCTACAGGGCTACACCAGGACCCTAAAGAGCTGCTTTTCTTTAAAGATCAAGTAACAGTGTAGATTTGGCAAAACATGGTATTTTTAGAAAATACTTCACAACTGGAGAATACTGACTTCACTACTAAAACACACATCAAAGAGAGAGCATTTTGACAATAAATGGCTTTGTACCGCTTCGTTCTTTTCTTCGGTGTCACTTTCTTCACTTATTTCCTCATCTGTCTCCTCACTGCTGTCATCAGAGGAACTGCTTATTGCTGAGGAAAACAAGGCAGCCTCCATCAGACTTCACCTGACAGGCTGTAACTGGGAGCAATATAGCAGGCAGCCTACAGTAAACAAAACAGATTCTAAACCTTGCCCAACCCCAATCAATTTCTTCTGGAAATCTAACATCCACTTCAATGGACGTAAAAAACCCACACAAGCTCATGATCACAAAGTGCTTTGTCAACTAGGATCTTAGTGTTTTCTGCCTCATTCATAAGTGGGACCACAGTCCAGGAAGTGTCCCCAAGAGAAAACACAAGAAGTCCCCATGAGGGGGCAGAATAAAGATACTAGCTGTGAAAGCAGCCACTCTGAGATGGGTCCTGACAGGATCTCAAAATGACAGTGATTGCTACTTTCATCGGCCAAATTCAAAAGGGGCAAATGTATATATACATAATGAGCTTAATTTGTTTCCCAATCTCTAACGCCCATGAATTTTCCCATCAGCCCTGGAGAATCAAAAGACAAGAGAACCTTCCTTTAGCCAAAGAAAACCATTAGGCAAGACACCGTACAGTTTTCAGCATTTTCATCTTTTTCTTCAACAGGGAGGCTTTTTAAAACTGAGTCGACACCAGGGAGCCTGCAGCGCTTCTTCTTTCTTCCCTTTCTTCTGTTAAAAATAAATAAATGCATAAATAAGCCCACCTGAAAGGAATTTTGACCCTGACCAGCATGGGTCTTGATATAAAACACAAGATAAATTCAACAATGAATCTTGAACACTTGGCAGATGATGCTGAACATACTGTAATTCTTTAGAACACAAGCAACTCTTCACTCACTCATTTTAAATATATAAGTTACATCATTTAATAAACCACAGTGGTTACGAATCGGGCTGCGAACCTTAAGGTCAGCGGTTCGAAACTAGCAGCCGCTCTGCGGGAGAAAGATGAGGCTTTCTACTACCGTAAAGATTTACACCCTCGGAAACCCTGTACAGGGTCGCTATGGGTCGGAACCGACTCGATGGCACTTAACAACAACAACATATTGTTTTGTTAACTCTGTGCCCTACAATTCCAACCACTAAGAGGAAACACACTCAGTAACATTTATGACAGGACTGTTGTTTTCTTACAGACGCGCTACAGCCTTTCTTGCCAATTTACGCTGTAATCTTCGGTTTTCATCGGTGTCTCGAAGCACATGATCTTCACCTGCCCACCTATCCCAGCTGATGGAGCAGGAAAAGGCAGAAAATGGCAAAATCAGTATTTGAATAGGGTCCAACACTTTAAAATCACAAACAAGGCACAATTCAAAGTGGAAAAAGTCAGTCCTTCAGACACAAAAAGAAAGTGGGCCTTCCAAAATGACTCAGAGAGATACAAATATAATCGTCTTCAAAATAATCATTCCTTAGAACCCGGCAAAACTTGATAACAAAGCAAAACAAACAAATTTTTCCCCAAGTGCTTCTCAAGCATCCTCAAACGTGCACTGTCCCTGTGTGCCCATGATGATTTGTCTCTATTTCAGCTTAACATGCACACTTACCTTCTGTTCCAACCATTAAAATGGATCAGATATTCTGGGATCTTTCTTCCTTTTTCGTCTTTGCCAACAATAACATCGACAATCTGAAACCAGGAAAAATTACCCCCAAGTGACAGAACATACAGGATAGTAGAAACTAGATCAGGAAAACGAGGCCGTACTCCATTTGTCCAAAAAAAGAAAAGCTTTCTCTCCTTTTTTAGCCTGAGAGCTGGGTTGAAACATTTTCCCTTTCAATTCCATTTTTTTTTTTTTTTTTTTTTCTGAGTGGATGCCTCAAAATAGGAAGCATCGGACCAACATCCTTGTGATTGGTAGCTGAGCTTGAGATAGGGCAAAGCTTTAGAAGCCATTGGCTAGCGAATCTGCCACTAACGAGAGTCCTAGCCACACAAAAGGGCTGTAGCTCTGGGGCTTTAGGGAATTGTAGTCCTGTGACTGTGGTGTGCAGGGCAAGGCTGGCTAGAGATGCCTCCATCCCAACCTGCTGTATCCTCAGAGCCACGCTTCGCGACTCGGGGTGGGGGTGGCGATTTGGGGGTTGGGAGAGGAGGGAGACCTCGAGAAAGAGGTTGCAGGGATGTGACCTGAAAGTCAAATAAGCACTGACTGCAGACCCTGAGGTGGTCCCTAGGGACAAGGCCACCGGAGGGCCGCACCTGTCACTGGCAGTCCCACCCCCCGGGCGCTAAGATGGCTCTCCTTCGGGTTCTGGGCCTGCTCTGTCTATGGCGTACACTCGTTCCTCCCAGTAGCAGGACCAGGAGCGCCGAATGGGGTTCAGCCGAGCGAAAACTCTCAGGTGGACAGCCTGGGGCTGGACTCGACTCAGAAAAGCCTTCAGGAACTGAAGGCGGAAATGGTGGAAGGCCCTGAAAGGCAAGGAGCAACCTGGCCCTCGGGGCGGAGGGAGAGGTCGGGTCCTCCACTAGACTGGGGTGGGTGACGTAGCGAGTGGGGGCCCAGCGGTGAAGTGCTGTGGATTAGGACCTGGGTCCGTCGGTCAGGACGTCCCACAGGAAGCCAAGCCGCGCCGGGCCATGCAGAAAGGAGAGCCTTAACCTGAGGGAGAGGCCGGCCGGCGAAAGGCCGCCACAACGTACGGCCAGCGCCGTTGTCGCGAGCATAGAACACGCGCTAGACCCTAGCCTAGCAACGTATCACGCGCCTGCGCAGTCCCGCGCTGAACGTCAGCGGAAGTGTCCCAGCCCCTAGTCCCAGGCAGAGGCCCGCGAGCGCCACCTGCCGCCCTTCCGCGCACTGCAGGCTGAAGAGCCGCCGGCCAGCGGCGCCCGGGGCCCCGCTGCTGTCCCATGGCCGAGGGGCCGCCTCCTGCGCCCGCCGCCCAGCCCGGTCCCCGCCCGCGCCTCCTCCCTGCCCCCCCGCCCCGCGGCAGCACCTTGGCATCATAAAGGACTCGCGCCTTGGTGGGGTCAGGCTCGAAGCACAGCACTTTCTCCCCTGAGTGGAATTTAAATTTCATGCCCTCACTCGAGCTCATTTGCTCATCGTGGCGGAGAGAGAGACTCCGGGCGGGAGGAGCGCGCGGCGCGGGGGGGAGGGGATGGTGGGGGTGGGGCAGCCGCAAGGGCGGGGACACGCGGAGTCCCGGGCGCCCCGCCCTCTCCTCGTCCCGCCCGCCTCCCCGCCACCGGGCCGCCCCCCTCGCTGCGACCGGAGCGCGTGCCCGCGGTGGCCCGGGTGGTCCAGGCGGGCTGCAGTGGGGGGCTCGCGTAATATCCCCAGTGGTCAGGGAGGGCTGCGGCAGGGAGCTCCCGCAGTGTCCCTGGGGTCGGGGGTAGGGAGTGCTACAGTGGCATCGCGCAGTGTCCTCCACCCCCGGTCCCTTCCCGGTCCGGGCGTACAGCAGCAGGAAACTCCCACAGTGTCCTTGGAGTCAGTGCGGGCTGCGACGGGGGCGCGTGCAGCGTCCCCCAAGTTCTGGGCGGTTCACAGCGGGGAGAACCCATAGTGTCCCGGCATCTGGGCGGGCTGTGGCGGACGCGCGCGCAGTGTGCCCCGAGTTCAGGGCGGGCGGCGGCGGGGAGCGCCCGTAGTGTCCTCGGGGTCAAGACGGACTGCGGCGGGGGGCTGCGCCTGGACCGGGGCTTCCGGCCGGCGGTCGCCTCCGCCCGCGCCTGGGAAAGGTGGCGGAGGCGGGGCTGCGGAGCAAGAGTCCCCTGGGCCTCCAGGCTGCGTCCACGTGTGCGAGGGGGCATTCACCGACACATTCTCCGGCCAGGGGATCGCCCCCTGTTCCAAGGGGTTCGGCGTGCAGCCGCAAAGGGTGCCCTTCCTCCGGAAAGCGCGCACTCTCAGGCCCAAGGACCGGGCAATCTGCAGCCCGCGGGAAGTAAGCCCAGCCCTGAAACTTGCCCTCTTCTGCCTCGCTGAGGCTGACTGGGTAGTCGGAGTCTGCCCTCTCTCAGCTCCCTGAGAGCTGGGAGAAGGCTGAGCGCCGCCGGAGTGACCAATCCGGGAGGTCGTTGTGTGTAGATGCACTGGAGCCTTGGGCGAGGGAAGAAGGGTACTCTGGGCAGAACAGAGAGCCCAGAGGTAGGTTTGGGGAGAGGTCAGGTGGCAGCCCCTGGGAACAGTGCGAGAGAGGCCTGTGAGTAGTTAATATCCAAGACCTCCTCCTTCAGGGTTTGTCTTCTGCAGTAGATCCAAAACTCCCGCACAGCGGCAACACTGTGGGAGCCCGGGACTAGCTGCACATAGGCGGTGCCTAGTAACTATTTCTAAACGAATGGCGAGAGATAAGAGACGCTCCAGAAGCATACTTGTTAAGGGCTGTCCAGTGGGTTCCTACTCATAGCGACCTCTGTATAGAGATTCTGATGAGCACCTGGTGGATTTGAACCTACGACCTAGGGGTTAGCAGTCCATTGCTTATCCTAGAACGCCACACCAGGACTGGTTGGTTAGTTTTGTTTGTTTGTTTCTTATTGAGCACAAGAAAAATCTGTGGACAGTGGAGTTACTAGATTAAGATGGTAACCCTTTTCTAAAGTCCAAGCTGTAGCCAGTTCACATTCCCTACTCCTTTCTTGCCTCCAGAAATTGGCACTAGCCTCACCCTGTCCATTCCCCTGCACGAAGATTCCTGGGACACCTTACCAAGAGAAAATCCTCAGAACACTGCTTCCTCCGTCCTTGCATTTACTGCTTGCTCTGTAATAAAATTGATAGTCTTTTCCCAAAATGGTAAGCTCCAAGAAGCTGGGGCATGTAATTTAGTTCATTATTGTATATGGTTGGCACACATTTTTTGTTGCTCTTATTGTGGTAAACATAGGGAACAAAATATTTGCCATTTCAACAATCTTCACATGTACAGTTCAGTGACATTAATTAAATGTGTTCATCATGTTATTCAGCCATCACCATTCCTGAATGTTTCCATCATGGGTAACAGTTCCCAAAGTGTTGTGTCTTCCTTCCCCCCTCCCTCCCAGCCATCCCAATATTTGTATAATGAGTGAATGAACAGATTACAGATTAATGAACCGGAATCACAATAATTCAATTGCTTGTGAAGGGGGAGAAGGAGAGAGAGATGTCTTGTCTCCCTCCTCTTTCACAGAAGGGAGATGTCTGGCACCCAGGTTCTCGGGGAAGGATTTGAGTGAGTGGTGGCTGCATTGTCCAGAATAAAGGTCATCAGAGGAGGGACAGATCTGGGAAGCCAGGGCTCAAAGCAGAATTCCTCCCAGAGACTCTTCACAGAGATGGGCTTTCTCAAGGACCAGGAGAGGAGCTGATGGCAGTGTTCCCATAGATGGCCAGGGAGCTGGGGGGCTCAGGGGTGTGTGTGTGTGCTATAAACCCTAACTAGAGACTGGCCTGTTTTCATTTTTCTGGCCCATGAATAGCAGGTTCCTCTTCAGGAGCTCTGGTAGCATAGTGATTACAAATCGGGCTGCTAATCTCACGGTCAGCAGTTCAAAACTCCCAGCTGTTCTGCGGGAGAAAGATGAGGCTTTCTGCTCCCATAAAGATTTACAGCCTCGGAAACCCTGTACAGGATCTCTATGAGTCAGAACTGACCCCACGGCATATAACAACAACAGATTTTCATGGGCAAGGTTCCAGATGCTTTCTTTTTGTTTCTTTTCATGTCTTCTCCCTGTCCCCCTGAAAAGCATGCAGAAAAAAGGAATCGAAAAATCTGTTGGAGACTTGCTTTCTTTATTTCCTGGGGCTGCCGTAACAAAATGCCACAAAGGAGCTAGTTTTAAAGAGCAGACTGCAGACTCACGGTTGTGGAAGCGAAGAGACTGGATTCAGGTGCTGGCTGGCTGAATTGCCTCTGTTTTCTAGTAACCGTCCACAATCCTGGCCGTTTTCCTTCCTGCATTGTCACGTCTAGTGATTCACAGGGAACATGGTGGCTCTGTAGGATAAGCACGGGACAGTGAACCACTGGTTCAAACCCACCATCAGCTCCTTGGATACCCTATACAAGGTTGTTATGAGTCAGAACAGACTCAACGGCACTTAATCACAATTACAACAAGTGAACTACAAGACTGGAGGTTCGAGCCCACCAGCCACCCCACAGGAAAAAAATTAGACTTTTTGCTCCTGTAAATATTTAAGAAGCCTTGGAAACCCCATACAAGGTCGCTCGGAGTTGGAACTGACTCGAAGGCACTTAATACTTGCATATACACACAGTGATTAACAACCACAAACATCCTGCTCATACCTCATCTGCAGTTGTAGAGCTGAGTTATCAGCAGTTAGAATGATGTTTATGGCTGATGATGGTGATATTTTACAAGCTGGAGCTGGACTACAGATTGGTTTTTCTATGGGTCTTGTGTCACGATTGGTGGTTGGGTGCCTTTGAACCAGTAGTACACATTCAAGATGAAATAGTCTTTAGTGAAAGTAGGCTAACCCTAATCCCTGCTTCTGATGTAGTTTCTACTGGAATCCATATTTTAAGTTCTAGACAAGCATTCAAGGAACTTCTGACACAGTCCATTTACATATTGTTGTTGTTGTTGTTAAGTGCCATGGAGTCAGTTCCGACCCATATCGACCCGGTACAGGGTTTCCAAGGCTGTAAATCTTTATGGGATCAGAAAGCCTCATCTTTCTCCCGCGAAACAGCTGGTAGTTTCAAACTGCTGACCTTAAGGTTCACAGCCCAATTCGTAACCACGTATTAGGAACAACTAAATTGGGGTCCAAGGAGCTCTGGTAGCTCAGTGATTACAAGTCGGGCTGCTAATCTCATCATGGTCAGCAGTTTGAAACTACCAGTCGTTCTGCAGGATAAAGATGAAGATTTCTGCTCCCGTAAAGATTTACAGCCTCAGAACCCTATATAGGGTCGCTATGAGTCAGAACCAACTCCACGGCACACTACCACCACCACCAAATTTGGAGCCCTGGTGTGGTGCTGTGGGTTAATGTGTCAGACTGCAAAACCGTTTGAACTGCAAGGTCAGTGGTTCAAGCTCACCAGCTGCTCCTTAGAAATCCTACACAGGGTTTCTATGGGTCGGAACCCACTCGATGGTACTTAACAACAGAAGCAATGGACTTGCAACTTTTATGAGATTGATTTTACTAATATTATTATCATTTTGGTCTTAGGTAAGATGCAGACCTACTACGTTCTAAGAATGTTTTCCTACTATCTTCTAAGATGGTATTTTGTGGTTAACGAATATTCTGATAAAAAGCCATACCTACTTTCACCAAAGTTGCAATGTTTCTCGATCTCTAATCCTTGTTGGTACTTTTAAGGAGGCTTACAAGAGTCCTGGTGGCACTGTGGGATAAACACTGGACTGCTAACCACAGGGTCAGCAGCTCAAAGCCACCAGCTGGTCCAAGGGAGAAAAGTGAGGCTGTCTGCTCCCATAAAAATGTACAGCCTTAGAAACCGTATATACGGGGTCACTGTGAGTCGGAACTGACTTGATGGCAGTTTGGGTTTGGATTTTGCTGCCTCTAATTCAAGTGGGCTCTGGTAGCGTAGTGGTTACAAATCGGGCTGCGAACCTTAAGGTCAGCGGTTCGAAACTACCAGCCACTCCGCGGGAGAAAGATGAGGCTTTCTACTCCCGTAAAGATTTACACCCTCGGAAACCCTGTACAGGGTCGCTATGGGTCGGACCCGACTCCACGGCACTTAACAACAACAACAATTCAAGTGGGATGACTGAACTTTGCAAATGATACAAGGATGTGGTTCTAAGGTCAAACCAAGCCCTCAACATTGGGTTGCATTTTAAAGAAAGGTTTCCACAGTAATACTGCCAATGCCCTCCACCAAAGACCACAGAAACACATCTGGCATAGTCAGAGTTGGACGTTTTGTTCATGGCAGGGAGGGAGAACCCACACTGTGGGGAGCTGTGAGTGTTAAGGGATTTGGGGGTTGGTGGTGGAACCAGAACTGTATTGGGCATTGTCATGTGATCGATACATTTTATCTAGGAGGAAACAAGACTAGACTGAACCTGAAATTATTGATAAAGCAGTAGCTAATGCGCCAGACTGCAATGCCCTTTGAACTGAAAGGTCGGCGGTTCAAGCTCATCCTCGGAAACTCTATACAGGGTCACTATGGGTCAGTACTGGCTCAACAGCACTTAACAACAACATCACATGTATCCACCACTCATCTGTCTGTTTGCCATACTGTGGTGGCTTGCATGTTGCTGTGATTCTGGAAGCTATGCCATGGGTATTTTAAATACCAGCAGGGTCACCCACGGTAGACAGGTTTCAGCTGAGCTTCCAGACAAAGACAGACTAGGAAGAAGGAGAGACAGACTACTTCTGAATATTTCGTCACTGAAAACCTTATGAACAGCAGTGGAAGGAACACTGTCAGCACCAGAATATTGAATATCGACACATGATGAAGAGACTATTGTCAAATACAGTTCTGAAGGATGAGCCCCTCAGATTTCAAAGCACTCAAAATGTGACTGGGGAAGACCTGCCTCCTCAAAGTAGAGTTGACCCGAATGGAGTAAAGCCCTCAGGACCTTCATTTGCTAATAGGACACAACTCAAAATGAAGAGAAACAGCTGTAAACGTCCATTGCTAATTGTAACATGGGATGCAAAAAGTATGAATCTAGGAAAATTGGAAAGAGTCAGAAATGAAATGGAACACATGAACCTCGATATCGTAGGCATTAGTGAGCTGAAATGGACTGGTATAATCCATTCTGAATCTGACAATCCCATGGTTTACTAGGCTGGGAATGACAAATTGAAGAGGAATGATGTCACATTCATCATCCAAAAGAACATACCAAGATCTGTCTTGAAGTATAATGCTGTCTGTGATAGGATGGTGTCCATATGCCTATAAGGAAGACCAGTTAATAACACTATCATTCAAATTGACACACCAACCACTGAAGTCTGTGATGATGCCATTGAAGAATTATACCAATTTGTCTATTATGAATTTGATCAAACATACAATCAAAATGTATTGATAATTACTGGTGATTGGAATGCAAAGGTTGGAAACAAAGAGGGAGGATCAGTAGTTGGAACATATGGCCTTAAAATGAAGCTAGAAATTGTATGATAGAATTTTGCAAGAACAGTGACTTCTTCATTACAAATACCATTTTTTTTTTTTTGCAAATACCTTTTTTAAACAACATAAAAAAATGACTATATACATCGACCTCACAAGATGAAATACACAGAAATCAAATTAATTACATCTGTAGAAAGAGAGGAAAAGCTTCATATCATCAGTGAAAACAAGGCCAGGGACAGAGTGTGGAACAGATCATCAATCACTCATATGCAAGTTCAGGCTGAAGCTGAAGAAAATTAAAACAAGTTCACAAAAGCAAAAATATGACATTGAACATATCCCACCTAAATTTAGAGATCATCTGAAGAACAGATTTGATGCATTAGACACTAAAGACCAAAGATCAGAAGACTTGTGGGGTGCCATCAAGAATATCATACAAAAGAAAGCAAAAGGTCATTAAGAAAACAAAATAGAAGGAAAAGGCCAAAATGGATGTCAAAAGAGACTCTGAAACTTTCTCTCCAGCATAGAGATGCTAAAGCAAATGGAAGAAATGAGGCGGCAAAAGAGCTGAACAGAAAATTTCAAAGGGCAGCTCGAGAAGACAAAGTCAAGTATTGTAAGAAACGTGCAAAGACCTGGAGTTAGAAAACCCAAAGGGAAGAACATGCTCAGCATTTGTCAAGCTTAGGGAAATGAAGGCAGAATTGAAGCCTCGGCCTACAATATTGAAGGACTCGATGGGCAAATATTGAATGATGCCGAAAGCATCAAAAGAAGATGGAAGGAATACGCAGAGTCACTGTACCAAAAGGAAATCGCCAGTGTCCAACCATTTCAAGAGATAGCATATGATCAAAGAGCCAATGATACTGAAGGAAAATGTCCAAGGAGCGTTGAAGGCATTGGCAAAGAACAGGATGCCTGAAGTGATGGAATACAAACTGAAATCTTTCAACAAACGGAATCTTTCAACAAACTGATGCAGCACTGGAGGCACACACTCATCTATGCCAAGAAATCTAGAAGACAACTAACTACCTGACCAACTGACTGGAAGAAATTCACATTTGTGCTTATTCCAAAGAGAGGTGACCCAACAGAATGTGGAAATCATCAGAAATCATTAATCTCGCATGTAAGTAAAATTTTGCTAAAGATAATTTTAAAATGTCTGCCAGATCCAAGGTCCAAGCCAGATTCAGAAGATGATGTGGAACAAGGGATATCATTGCTGACATCAGGTGGATCTTGGCTGAAAGCAGAGAATACCAGCAAGATGTTTATCTGCACTTTATTGACTATGCAAAGGCATTTTGATTATGTGGAGTATGACATGCTATGGACAACATTGTGGAGAATGAGTATTCTGGAACACTTAATTGTGCTCATGAGGAAACTGTACATAGACCAAGAAGCAGTTGTTGAAACAGCACAAGGGAACATTGGATTGTTTAAAATTAGGAAAGGTGTGTGCCAGGGTTGTATTCTTTCACCATACTTATTCAATGTGTATGCTGAGCATGTAATTCGAGAAGCTGGATTATATGAAGAAAAATGTGACATCAGATTTGTGGAAAGACTCATTAACAAACTGATATTTGCAGTTGATATGACCTTGCTTGCTAAAATCGAAGAGGACTTGAAATACTTACTGATGAAGAACAAAGACCACATCCTTCGATATGGATTGCACCTCAATATAAAGAAAACACAAATACTCGCCACTGGACCAGTAACATCCATATTAATGGAGAAAAAAATTGAAGTTGTCAAGGACTTCATTTTGCTTGGATCAACCATCAACACTTAGGGAAGCAGCACTCAAGAAATCAAAGGATGTATTGCATTAGGCAAATCTGTTGCACAAGACTTCTTTAAAGTGTTGAAGAGCAAAGATGTCAGTTTGAAGATTAAGGTATTTTCAGTAACCTCATATGGTATTTTCAGTAACCTCATATGCATGTGCAAGTTGGATAGTGAATAAGGAAGACCATAGAAGAATCGATGCATTTGAGTTATGGTGTTGGAGAAGAATACTGAAAGTACCATGGGCTGCCAAATGAACTGTGTTGGAAGAAGTGCAGCCAGAGTGCTCCCTGGAAGCCAGAATTGTCAGACTTTGTCTCTCATATTTCAGACATATTATCAGGAGGGTCCAATCCCCAGAGAAGGATATCATGTTTGGTAAAGTGGAGGGTCAGAGAAAAAGAGGAAGACCCCTAAAGAGTTGGATTGGTACAATGACAGCAGCAATGGATTCAGGCATAGCAACGATTGTGAGGTTAGCGCAGGATCGGGCAGTGTTTCATTCATTCTGTTGTGCAGAGGATTGCTATGAGTCAGTACTGATGCGATGGCACCTAACAAGAACAACAATAACAACCGTAGGAGGTACTGATATGATAATCCTTACTTTCCAGATGCCCTTACTCGCTCCTTTCTACAGCACCAGATGGCAGTGGTTGGACCTTCACGTTCTAGATTCAAGTCACAGTCACTTTATGAATAGCAAGGGTTTTAATATCTGTGATGTCTATTTAGGACTAGAAGCCAATTGAGTCTGAGTCAACTTGTAGCAGCACAGCTATATTATGATGTTATTTAGGATCACGTTGTAGATAGATATTTATGGAAACTATTTGCTTTCATAGATTGCTGCAACAAAATAACCACAGAAGACACAAATGTTGGGTGACAGTGACAGAAATACAGTGTCTCCCAGTTCTGGAGGCTAGGAGTTTGAACCCAGGATGTTGGCAGAGCTTTGCTTTCTCTGAAGACTCAAGGGGAAAACCCTTTCTGTCTCCTTCAGCTTCTGGTGACCGCAGGTAACTTTGGTTAGAATGCATTTCCACGTGGCGTCTCCTGTGTTTCTCTGGGTTTGGTGTCTTTTATGAGGCCACAACTCAGATTGGATTAGGCCCTACCTTACTCCAGTTTGACCCTCTATTAATCTAATGGATAATGTCTTTACAGCCCCGATTTCCAAACAAGGGCATATTCATTCACAGGTGATGCTGTGTGGTAAGTGTTGGGCTGCTAACCAAAAGACTGGCAGTGGGTCAAACCCATTAGCTGCTCCGAGGGAGAAAGACAAGGCTATCTGCTCCTGTAAAAGACACCTAGTCTTGGGAATACTATGAATCAGAATCAACTCAGTGGCCATGAGTTTAGTTTTACTGGGGTTAGGAGTTCGAGTTTTGTGGAATAAATGATGTTACATTGAGGCGACTGCAGTCACTGAGATGAAACTAAGTGTATGATTTGTTGCGTGTTTTTTGAATGCAAAACTGATGGTCTATTCTGTACACCTGCACTCAATTCACAAAAAAAAAAGTTAAAAAAAAAAAATTAGATGTTTGAAGACAAATCTTACTCCATGTACAAGAATTGGCTAATGATTACAAAAATTATCAAATGGCTACATGCCAGGTTTTTTGTTTTTGTTTTAACTTTTTAATTGTGATTTGGGTGAAAGTTTACAAAGCAAAATCAATTTTCCGTTTAACAGTTAATACACACTTTGTTTCATGTCAGGAGTGACATGCCAAGTTTTTCCTTTTCTATTTCACTTATTCCTACCAAAAAAATCCTGAGAGATAATCTCCCCTGAGAAACTCAAAACCTAAGGTTCAGATTGGATAAGGGTCTTGCCCAAATTAGCATACCAAGAAACACTGAAACAAACAAACAAATATACACGTCAGAACAGCAACAGGTTTTTCAAGCTGATTCCAATTCCCAGTTTGTTAACAGCCCAAAGAGTTTTACAAGGTCTGAAAAAGGCATGCGGAACCGTAAAAATGGTTTCAAATATCTGTGTCTTTATACTACTAAGCAATCCATGCTCTTTGCACCTGTGGCATATCAAATTAGCAGTGGAACAGAGTTACATCACAAATTGATATTGAACTTGGAGTCACACAATCAGTTTGGTCTTCACAGGGTCGCTATGGGTCGGAACCGACTCAAGGGCACTTAACAACAACAACAACAACCAGATACAAAGGAGTCCTGGTGTGGTGCTGTGGGTTAATGCGCCAGACTGCAAAGCTGTTTGAACTGCAATGTCGGCAGTTCAAGCTCAACAGTTGCTCCTCGGAAACCCTATACAGGGTCACTATGGTTCAGAACCGACTCAGCGGCACTTAACAACAACCAGCTACAATAGCTATATTCAAAGATTATCCTTACAGTTAGAATTCCTGAGACATTTACAGAAAATTGTTTGGTAAAAGGTATCAAACCATTTTTTTTTTTCATTTTAATTTGACTTAAATAATATTATTAATGAGAGTCTCCAAATGCGAAGGCCTGTGAAATAGTAAAACATAACTGATGGATTTTGTGTATATGTGTGTGTGTGGAAATATTACATTAGCTTTCAATTTCATTTTTTTAATGAAGTTTTTGGAGTCCCCTCATATAGTCAACTGATGTTTCACAAAGAAGAAAATAGTGGTCTTCGCAACAAATGACACTGGGCAATAGCTATGTCAATAAATAAATAAGTAAATCTAGACACAGACCTTCCTCAAAAATTACATCTTCTCAGAAATTCATTAAATTAGATCATAGACCTAAATGTAAAATGATATAATTTCTAGAAGAAAAATTCATGTGGCCCTGGGTTTGGTGATGAGTTTTTACAATACTATATCAAAAGAAAAATTAGTAAGTTAGATTCAGTATTTAAAGGACTTGTAATGAATGTATTGAAAAGATCTTAAAACTCAACATTAAGAAAGTTAACCCAATTAAAAAATTGGCAAAGAATCTATTCTAAACAAGTCACTTAGCTAAAGAAGACATGCAGATGTCAAATTTGCATATTATAAAATGCTCAGAACAATTTTCATTAGAGAATTGACAATTAAAAGTGTGAAACCATTGCCCACCTATCAAAATGGTTAAGATTCAGAAAAAATGACATTATCAATTGCAGGAAAGGGTGCAGAGCAGTAAGAACTTTCATGGACTCATTGCTGATGGGATTGCAATATGGTATAAGACCGTGGAAGACAGCTTGCAGTTTCTTACAGATCTAAATACGTTTTTACCACATGACCCAACAATAACCACACTCTAGGAATTTACCAAACTGACTTGAAAACTGATATCTACCCAGAACCTATAGTACCTTTTATTCTTAATGGCCCCAAACTGCCTATACCTCAGCTGGGAGCAGAGTACAAGTCAGGGTGTCCCAGCTTCCTGAAGGTTGCCTAGTGGTCCCCTTTGAGGGAGGATACACTCCATATCCATAATTGCCCACTCACTGGATAAAGTAGTTGTTATTGTTAGGTGCTATACATTCAGAGTGACCCCAGATGCATAACAGAAAGAACCACGGCCTTGTCCTGCACTTGTTGTTTGTGAACCCCTTGTTGCAGCCACTGTGCCACTCCATCCCCTTAGAGATCTTCCCATTTTTCTCTGACTCTCCACTTTGCCAAACGTGATGTCCTTTTCCAGGAACTGGACTCTCCTGAGCATAACTGATGTTTGAAGTGAAGTTTTTGCATGTGTGTGTGGTCAATGTTGCTGTTGTTGGTAGGTGCCTTCAGCTCATAAAGACTCTATGCGCAACAGAACGAAACATGGCCCGCTACTGCATCATCCTCACAATTGTTGCTGCCACGGTGCCAATTCATCTCCTTGGGAGTCATGAAAGTAACTTCTGATCTTCATTACTCAATACTTGGTCTCACTCTGTTGGAGGAAACTAGTAACTAATGCCTATGGAAGCAAGTAGTCAGGAAATAAAACAACGTATCGCAGTAGGCAAATCTGAAAACAATCTCTTGAAAGTGTTTAAAAAGCAAAAATGTCACTTTGAAGACTAAGGTGTACCTGACTCAAACCTGGATATATTTTCAGTTGCGTCATATGCATGCAAAAGCTAGACAATTAATGAGATACCAGATAAGCAAAACATTACTAAAAAAGGAAGAACTAACTAAGATCTCTGGTAGCGTAGTGGTTACGAATCGGGCTGCGAACCTTAAGGCCAGCAGTTCGAAACTACCAGCTGCTCCACGGGAGAAAGATGAGGCGTTCTGCTCCCGTAAAGATTTACAGCCTCGGAAACCCTGTACAGGGTCGCTATGGGTCGGAACCGACTCGACGGCACTTAGCAACAACAACAACTAAGATCTCAAAACCTACTATACAGCCACAGTAATCAAAACAACGTGGTACAAAGAAAGATCCATAGATCACTGGAACAGAATTGAGAACCCAGAAGTAAATCCATCCACATACAGTCAGCTGATCTTTGACAAAGGCCCAAAACACATTAAATGGGGACGAGATAGTGTCTTCAACAAATGGTGCTGGGAAAACTGGAAACCCATTTGCAGAAGAATCTCAGACCAGATACACAAACAAACTCAACATGGATTAAAAACCTAAATGTAAAACCTAGAAAGAAAAAGATTGTTCATTAAAAGATAGGGACAAACTTAGGGGCGCTGATGCATGGCATACATACACGATCAAACATAACTGAAAAACATACAAGCAGCAGAAGACAATCTAGATGACAGACCTTCCTAAAAATTAGACACTTATGTGCATCAAAAGGTTTCACCAAAAAAAAAACCACACAAAAGCAAAAGCTTATTAACAGATGGACAAAGTGTATTGAAAAGCAAGGAGATTATATAAAAATGATGTATTAGTCTTTTCTAAAAGATGATGAAAATAAATTTTGCAGTCGGAGTGCAGATAATTTTTGACTCACCCTCTTAGACTGAGATAGTGACTGTAACAATGGGCTCAAACATAGGAATGATTTTGAGGATGGCACAGTGTTTTGTTCTGTTGTACGTAAGGTTGAAATGAATAGAAACGGACTCAGTGACACCTGTTGTTGTTGTTGTTAAGTGCCGTCGAGTCGGTTTCGACCCATAGCGACCCTGAATAGGGTTTCCGAGGCTGTAAATCTTTACGGGAGCAGATCGCCTCATCTTTCTCCCGCGGAGCAGCTGGTAGTTTCGAACTGCTGACCTTCTGGTTCACAGCCCGATTCGTAACCACTACGCTACCAGAGCTCCATTACAATAGCTAGCAACCCAGGAAGGGTAGTAGTTGAGCCTGGCCATGCAGAATGCATAGAATTATTTTCAGGCTATACAAAAGGAGCCCTGGTAGCGCAGTGGTTAAGAATCGGGCTGTGAACCTTAAGGTCCGCAGTTCGAAACTACCAGCTGCTCCGCGGGAGAAAGATGAGGCTTTCTGCTCATGTAAAGATTTACAACCTCGGAAACCCTGTACAGGATCACTATGGGTCAGAACCGACTCGATGGCACTTAACAACATACAAAAGGAGCTCTGGGTGTGCCATGGGTGAGTGCTAGACTGGTAACTGAAAAGTTGACAGTTCAAACTCATCAGCTGCTCCATAGGAGAAAGATATGAAAGTCTGCTTCTGAAGTGAAGATTGTTGTTGTTGTAAAGTGCTGTTGAGTCTGTGTCTGGTTTCCAAGGAGCAACTGGTGGGTTTGAACTGCCAACTTTGCAAATCAAACTGACCCTGTGGTCCAGTGATTATCCTACAGTGCCACATCAGGACCTAGGAAACCCTATTGTTGTTGTAAATAGGAAAAGGTAAAAATATTAACTGCTTTCTCCTCCCGGAAGACAAGCTGGAATGTTAATCAAGATACTGACTGGGATCAATCCTCCCCGCCCAGGAGCCAAGCTAGAATGCGAATCAGGTTACCAAGTGGGACCAATCTTCTGGTTTCCCTCCTGCCTTCAAACAGGTCTGCAACCTAGCCCCTCTCCGACTCTGACCCCATATAAACCTGCACTGCCCTGCACTCGGGGCTCAGAATCTGGAGAAGTTAGCTCCTCTGAGCCACCCGGCTTCATAAAGTCTGAAACTCTGCTTCACCTCTCCGAGTGGCCTCGGTTTCTTTGGCAACGGATCTAAAGCTGCTGTAACAGTTGTTGTTGTTAAGTGCTGTTGAGTCATTTCTGACCCATAGTGACCCTGTATAGACTTCCAAGGAACAGCTGGTGAGTTTGAACTGCCGACCTTGTGGTTCAAAACAACCTTGCGGTCGAGTGCTTCTCCTACAGTGCCACACCTGAAGTTCCTATGGATCTGTTGTATTCTGCCCTGCAGGGTCATTGTAACTTGGAATTCATGTGACAGCAACATGTTTGGTTTGGTTTCAGAGCTGTACTGTTTATAGAATTAGGACACATCATAGAGGAGTCCCTGGGTGTGCACATGGTTAAGTGTTGGGCTACTACCCAAAAAGTTGATGGTTTGAACCCACTCAGAGGTACCTCAGAAGACAGGCCTCATGATCTACTTTTATTCACAGCCTTAAAAACCTTATGGAGCAGTTCTACCCTATAAACTTGCAGTTGACATGAGTTAGAATCAACTGAATGGCATCTAGCACAAGCAACATACAAACATATAACTGGAAAGATGTTGGACTCTAATTAATGTCAGTGAGAGCCGACAACTCTAGTCCTCGATGGTGTTTTCCACAGTATCCTCTGGGTTATTTTGTGGGTTGACTGTAAACTGTAAAACAATGATGGCTCCACACATTTTCCATGTGTCAGACTTGTATCTCTAAACTGCCTGCCTGCTTGCTTTGTACCCATGGAATTCTCAAAATGTCTCCAATGCAACAAGTCCAAAATGGAACTCATCTTTCTTCCTAAACCTCTTGTTGTATCTCTATGACTCTCAGTGGCTATATTATCTAGATACATGTTCAAGCCATATACCTAGATACCACCTGTTCACTTCTCTTTCTCAACCCCAACATCCAATCATTCCTCAGGTTGACCTGCCCAGACCCTAGCAGTAGGGTCAGGTTGAGTGGTCCATGATCACTTGTCCCTACATTTTATAACATTCATCTCAGGTTCTGATTATCCATTCATTGGTTGTTGAGTTGCTTGTATGGTTGTTGAATTACTTGCCTCTTCCACGAAATCCTAACTTCTGTTAGACTCAGTGTCGTCTTCATGATTACTGGTCTGTTTGAATCTTTGCTAAGGCTATTGTGTCATTCCATTTCATTGAGGGTTTTCCTAGTTTTTGCTGACTTTACCAAACATGATATCCTTTTCTAACGATTTGTCTTTTCTGATGATGTGTCCAAAATAAGCAAGTCAAAGTTTAACCATTTTTGCTTCTAAAGAACATTCTGGTTGTACTGCTTCAAAGACTAATTTGTTTATTCTTCTGGCTGTCCAAAGTAGATTCAATATTCTTTGCCAACACCACAATTTGAATGCCTATATGCTATTAGTGGGAATGAAACAGGGTAGAGTCACTTTGGAAAGCAATTTGCCCATTTTTGGGGTATATATCTAGAAATTTCTTACCTTAATTTAAAAGGTATTTGTTATATTATTCTTTATAACTTTCTATGTGTTTGAAATATTTTTTCCTGGCAAACTGGACAAAATACATTAAAATTTAAATGGTAATACAATGCAATTAAAATAGCCAGAATGCAATTGAAAATTGTAATATAAGATTATAAGCAGATGGTTAAAATTTACTCAGAAAAAGCAAATGGTAAAAACTTATTTAGGTATTTCCATTTTATTTTTTTTTTCAAATTTCCTAATTTTATTAAATCTTACTAGCATTATTTAATAGACAAACACACAGAGAAGTAGGTTATATTTTATTAGTATTGTTTAATGAACAGAGAAGTAGGTTATGGCATGGTGGTGGTTATGTGTCGTGGAGTTGGTTCTGACTCATAGCAACTCTGTATAGGGTTTCCGAGGCTGTGAATCTTTGCGGGAGCAGAAATGCTTGTCTTTCTCTGTTAACCATGAGATTAGCAGCCGAACTTGAAACCACACCTTAGGTTATGGTCTAGAAGTGTTATTTTTATAAGACAGTTAAGAAGCCACTAAAACATTTCCAGATTCTAGCTTCAGAGATGCTTCTTACCTTTAGGACTCCAGTAAATATTCAGCCCCTGCCAGCTACCACAAACGCAGCAAATCCCCATTTGAATTCTTTTAATATTGCACCAACAAAGGGAGCATTGTTTGCAAATTCACCCAGGCTTCATTGCTCCGGTGTGTCCCTTAGTTCCCCTGAGCCAGCTTCTCCTGAACTCTTTCTATCACGTTCCTTCTATCTTCCACTGTTCGTAATCTGGAAGTTCTGTTGAATGATGGCCCTGTTCATGTCCATGTCCAGGTGCCATGTCTGATCACTGATGGCAATCTGACCTCCCAGGACATTGAAACGATCCGTTTCATTTTTAAAAGCAAAGAAATGCAATGCCAGAGAATTAATGTTAATGTTGAAAATGAGTGATTTGAAATCATTTTAAAAACGTAAAAATATTTTAAGAGTAATACAAAAAATTCCATAGCTTCCTGACTCAAATGCCCCAACTCTTTACAGTGTTACCTCATGTACTCCACCCCCTTTGGCCTCAGTCTACCACTCCATTCTCTTGGTCTGTTTCTGAACTCCTTCAAAGGAAACTGATAAGGTGTGCTCCAGCCTTAATTTCCCCAGTACCCTTTTTCATACAACAAAAACATTCTCCTACAAGAAGAGCCGTATGGCCCGTTGCCATTGAGGTGACTTGAACTCATAGAGGAGTTGTGCTCCATAGGACTCTCAGTGGCTGTTTCCCCCCTCCAAGCAGATTACTAGACCCTTCTTGTGAGTCTCTTTTTGGTGGACTTGAACCTTCGACATTTCAGTTAGTAGGTGATCACTCAATCATTTGCATCACCCAGCAACCATGGCGCATAGCAACCTAGTATGGGTTTCTAGGGAAACCTACTAAACATAAAATGAAACCCCTAGTGTTGGCATGATGTGATTAAAGTATTTCATAATACAAAAGTTTTAACAAGAATAAAAAGGGTAAAAGGGAATAGATGGAAGTACATAAGGCTGTTATGAGTCAGTGTCCACTCGGTAGCAACTCACAACAAAAGCACGGCCCCTGGCCTCTTGGAAGTAGAGTCTGGTTGGGTAGATAGACAAACTTCTCATCTATCAGTGATGGAAAACATCATGTGAAGAGAAATACAGAATGCTAGAGAATCACAAAGTAATTTCATGTCTGCAGGTCACAGAAGGGTTTTCGGAAGGAAGAATTATCCTTCAGAAAAGTGAAGCAGCAGTTGGCAAAGACTAGTTAGTTAGGGAGCTAGACGGACAGAGTGTGTGCAAAGATTGGGAAGACACAGACAAAGACTGCCATGGCACGTATCAAAAGGGGCCTCAGGAATTGCTTGCTTAATGCTCAATGTGCCTTTTAGATCACAGTTGAAAATGGAAAAAATGTCCTCAAACCTTTCCCATCGTAAATCCTTATACTGGATTGTGGCTGATATATATCCTTAATCTTATAAACATACTTTGGATCTACTCATTGAGGTGAATAGATTAAACCTAACTTTATCATTTCTTGGATAGACTTTTCTTTGCCATTTTTTTCCTTGTTTATATCCCAAAGGAAAACATGCAAATAATACTGGATTCATCTGATAAACAGAACGCTACTAGACTCCCTATAAAGACAGTGTTTCCAAGCAGACACATTTGTGCTATCAGACTTCCCTTTTTTGGAAATCTTGAATAATTTTCATGCAACATTGTTTAAAAACAGTTTTTACAATTATCATAAACTGAGCTTGTAAAACAGCATGTGGCACAAACTCATTGTTTAAACTGTGTCCACTTCATCTAGACCGAAATATTAATTCTCCTTTTTTAGCTTAATAGCATTTTCCACATGATTTTTGAAAACTATTATTCTTTATAAACTTGAGACCAACAGACCTCCCCAAAGGACCATAAAGTGATGAAATATTTATCGTTTTGATATTTCAATTCTTTGACAAGTGAGGATGATAAATCATATGGAATTTAAAAAAGGAATACCCCCTACGAGATGGCAACAGAATTGGGCTCAAACAATTGTGAGAATGGCACAGGACCAGACAGTGTTTCGTTCTGTTGTGTATAAGGTGCTATGAGTCAGAATGGCCTCGATGGCACCCAACAACAACAACAACATACATATTTTGTTGTTGTCGTTAGGTGCTATTGAGTTGGTACTGACTTATAGCGACCTTATGCACAGCAGAACAAAACACTGCCCGATCCTGGGCCAACCTCACTACTGTTGCCATGCTTCATTTATATGTTGTTGTTGTTCGGTGTCATCGAGTCCGTTCTGATTCATAATGACCCTACAGGTCAGTAAATGTGACTAATAAATTACTCTTAGTAACTACTAAATAATCCTGGAAGAGAGATGAAGATGGTGTGATTTATCACACCCACTCCTTACTTATTAACATGGTTAGTTTCCAGAGAACAGCTGATTGTGCAAAAATCCGCATTATGCAAAAGTGGAGATCACAAAATGGAGGGTGACTACATCATTCCATAACTACCAAACCACTGAGGACCATGGCCCCGCCAACCATCGTAACCATCACACGCTGCGGGATGCATGTCGTTAATGCTCAAAATGTCAGATAACAAGATAGTTGATAAATGAAGACGAGAGAGCATCACTCTTTCTTCTATATGATCCACCTTGACATCACTTTAATTCTTTCGGTTGCGTTTTCCTTATACAAACTGAAATTAGCATGTACTTCGTTCTCTGCCTGCAAGCAATCATTAACCTCTCTACTATGTTACAAAGCTATTAATAAAGGACTACATATATAATTTGCAAAAAAGAAAGCTAGATCCTACAAAATATACACATGATTTCCTGTTGTTGTTAGTTGCCATGTTGTTTTTGTCATATGCCATCGAGTTGGTTCCAACTCATAGTGACCCTGTATAGGGTTTTTGAGGAGAAGCTGGTGGGTTTCAACTGCCAACCTTTTGGTTTGAAGTCCAGTGCTGAACCTACAGTACCACACCAGGATTCTGGCTAATGGAGACCCCATGTCTGCAGAGAAGAACCACTCCATGGGGTTTTCAAGGTTATGACTTCCAGGGTACCCCTGGGTGAGTTCAAACTGCCAACTTTTCTGCTAATAGTTAATGACCCTAATAACTATTTCCTCAGAAGTTATAATAGCAAGTACATTCTAAATATTATGTAATGACTGTTCAAACTATATGGTGCACATCAAGGAGAATGAATATTCTAGAACACTTGCTAGTGCCCATAAGAACGTATACATAGAGCAAGAGGCAGTTATTCGAACAGAACAAGGGATACTGAATGGTTTAAAATCAGGAAAGGTATGTGCCAGGGTTGTATGCTTTCACCATAGTTATTCAATCTGTATGCTGAGCAAATAATCTGAGAAACTGAATTACATGTAGAACATTGTATCAGGATTGGAGGAAGACTCATTAACAACTTGCAATATGCAGATGATGTAGCCTTGCTTGCTGAAATCAAAGAGGGCTTAAAATACTTACTGATGAAGATCAAAGAACACAGCCTACGATATGGGTTGTAAAGAAAACAAAAATTCTCACTAGTGGACCAATAAATAACATCCTGACAAATGGAGAAAATATTGAAATTTTTAAAGACTTCATTTTGCTGGGTCAACCATCAACACTCATGGAAGCAGTAGTCAAGAAATCAAATGACGCATTGCATTAGGCAAATCTTCTGTACAAGACCTCTTTGAAGTGTTCTAAAGCAAAGATGTCATTTTGAGGAGTAAGGTGCACTTGACTTAAACCATGTTTTATTCAACAACCTCATATGCATGTGAAAGTTGGACAATGAATAAGGAAGACCGTAGAAGAATTGATGCATTTGAGTTATGGTGTTGGAGAAGAATATTAAAAGTATCATGGACTGCCAGAAAAACAAGCAAATCTGTGTCGGAAGAAGTGCAGCCAGAGTGCTTGTTAGAAGCCAGGATGGTGAGACTTTGTCTCTCATACTTGGGCATATTATCAGGAGGGACCAGTTCTTGGAAAAGGACATCATGCTTGGTAAAGTGGAGGGTCAGTGAAAAAGAGGAAGACCCCCAGTGTGGACTGGCACGGTGACAGCAGCCATGGGCTCAAGTGTAACAATGATTGTGAGGATGGCACAGGACTGGGTACCATTTTGTTTTGTTGTACGTAAGGTCAACAGTCAGAACTGACTCAACAGCACCTAACAACAACAACTGCTTAAGCAACTTCAGTAAATTTCATTTAGCCTGTAGGGTATAGCCTTTGTGTGTGTGTGTGTGTGTATGTGTAGCCTTTTTATTCACAGTAGTTTATTAGGGTAATCCACCAGTATGTAAGGGGCCACCTAATTGATTTGAATCCTGAACTGATTCTGAACATTTAAACTAACAATAATAGCAAACTAAACGGATTCGAACTCATGGTGTCCCCAGGTGTGTCATAATAGAACTGTTCTCCATAAGGTATTCTTTATTAAGATTATTATTTTAAATAAACACTTTATTGAGAGATTCCTTTTTTAAAATCAATTTGATTTTTGTTGTTGTTGTTGAAAATATATACAGCCACTATACACCGATTCATTGATGTCTACTTGTACAATTCAGTGACATTGTTGGCATTCTTCAAGTGTGCAATCATTCTCACACTCCTTTTCTGAATTGTTCCTCCTCCATCAACACAAAGTTTCTGCCCCCTAGGAGCTTCCAGTCTACTATTGGAAGCTGCTATTGTCAATTTGATCCCATACTGATTCTAGTTCTTTCAAACAACATAATGTTCAGGACATGCTTTTTTTTTAAAAATCTGAAGCTAACCTATTTCCACAGGGTTTTCAATGGCTGATTTTCCAGAAGTAATCAGCCATTTAATTTGTCTTTCAAGGAGCCTGTAGATGGACTTGAACTATCAACATTTTGGTTAGCAGCTGAGTGCATTAGCCATTTTCAACACCCAGGAACTCCAAACCAGCAATATATATGACCTTGAAAAAACATCTACTGTGTCCCTCTTTCAATTCAGGAACTTCCTCAGATGCCCCAGAGGCCTTCAATTAAAAAAGTCTTTCACCAAAATCCCCACTGACCTTGTGGCTAATTCCGTTTTCAGTCTTGCTGTCCTGACAACGTTGGACTTGTTGTGGAGGGAGATCCCTTGCTTTACCTTTGATATGCTCTGAGACTATTGAAATGAGCTCATATGTTTAAATATTGGGCACATGTTAATCACATCATATACATTGGCTATTATCATAGCCAACCTGTCCTTGGACATCACCAGCTAGATAGGCACACCATCTTCCAGCTCAGCATGGCCCACATTGGACTAGGGGTCTTTCTCTTCTCCAAGTCACAATTGTTGACATTTTATGTCAAGAGGCACTTTCTGCTTCTTGCCCTTTGTGTTTTGCAGGCTTTCTGCTTCAGAGCATACTCTCTTCTTTCTTTGCATCTGAGTTTAACTTGGCAGGAAAAAAGGGGGGGAGGGGCATTTGAGAAACACTGGCCAAGGGGGTTTGAACCTCTGAAATGGGGTGCCAATCTCTGAAACAGGTTGCCTTGTATGCTTAGCCCCTTGAACAACTGACTACCTCCCTTCCAAAGTCTGTTGTTGTCATTGAGTACCATCAAGTCGATTCCGATTCATTTGAACTCCCTATAACTGAGCAGAGCTGGCCTGCATGGTTTCCTAGGCTGTATTCTCTATAGGAGCTCTGGTAGCGTAGTGGTTACAAATCAGGCTGCGAACTTTAAGGTCAGCTGTTCTGCAGGAGAAAGATGAGGCTTTCTGCTCCCGTAAAGATTTACAGGTCCGGAAACCCTGTACAGGGTCTCTATGAGTCGGAACCGACTCTACGGCACTTAACAACAACAACAACAACAATCTCTACAGGAGCAGATCACCAGGTCTTTTTTCCCATGGAGCTGCTGGTTGGGTTCAAGCTGATGACTATTTGGTTAGCAGCCAAGCACTTAGCCAATGCCTACCACTCTAAAGGAGCTCTGGTAGCGTAGTGGTTATGAATCAGACTGTGAACCTCAAGGTCAGCAGTTGGAAACTACCAGCTGTTCTGCGGGAGAAAGATGAGGCTTTCTGCTCCCGTAAAGATTTACAGGCTCGGAAACCCTGTATAGGTTGCTGTGAGTCAGAACTGACTCCATGGCACATAACCACCAACATCACCACTCTAAAACAGAGTGACTATTACAGTAACTTCAGACAGCTGGATTCTAGCCAGGCAGAACACTGCAACCAGGCTCAGCTTGTCCCTCCAGCCTGTAGCTCAGGGAAGCTATTGCGGGGGGGGGGGGGGG
>NW_006408536.1:25689936-25705234 GCF_000296735.1 Chrysochloris asiatica
GGGGGGGGGGGAACTACAAGCCCAGTACAGACCCTGGGAAAGGAGACTTTTCTAGGCAGCATTCAGTTTCCAAGCTATCACCCTTACTTCTCTACTTCTCTCCTTTAAACTAGAGAGGTCTACCATTCTGTCTAACCACAGACAGGGAAAACGTTTTTTAAAATGTTGTTGTAGTTTTACGTTATCATTAAGTGCCGTTGAGTCAGTTCCGACTCATAACGACCCTGTATAGAGTTTCCAAGGAGCGACTGGTGAACTTGAACCAGCAACCCTGAGGATCAAACCAACCTTGCAGTCCAGTGCATTAACCCAAAACACCACACCAGGACACTATTTGAGTCTTTGATGAGATGCAATAAGAACAGATGTGGCTAGAGGGATGTGGAAGAGTCTGGAATGACTGCTACACGTCATCATCTGTGTGGAGGAGCCTGGGTCTGGACACAGATGGCAGGGATGTTAAAGGGGACTTTTCATGGAGCGATGGCTGACCATCTTACAATGAGAAATGCATCTGTGTGGTCATCACATCATTGAAATTAAATTTGCAAAGAGAATGTCTAGAGGCTGAACATTGATGAACTGCAGTCCAAGAGACTGAAACCTCTAACCCTCATGAATCAACTCAGATAAAAGGAAGCAAATGGCTGGATATAGGCTTGCGTCATCAGGCTGGATATGGTTTAGCAAAGAAAGGGGAAACATATGATATGCAGAGGATGAAAGAAGGGGAATCTGGAGCAGAATCCAGGCAGGTCATGAATCTCCAAAGGTAAGAAACGCTGGTACTCATCTCCATTCCCCAGGTTGTTGCTCCTTGTCATGGCTTGCACCCAAATGCTTCTTGACTGGCAGATAGATTGATAGCACAAGCAAGTAGACAGATGGCCCAATTCGCTCCACACGTACCTGAATTCCTGCATAGCCGTGGTGAGAAGACACGTGTAAATAACACCACTTGGAATTTGATAGTCCACGTGACCCCTGTATGTTTATTACTAGCTGCATACTGGTTACCTAGAATAGAATCAGGATTCTCAATGGATCCTTTTGTTCCTTTCATAGAGACCCACTTTAAAAAGGCACATTCATTTATCCTGACCCTAATGCTGGAGCGGTGCTGGAGTGCAGATAGAGCACTAGACCACAAGGTTGGTGGATCAAACACACTAGCTGCTCCTTGGAAATCCTATACAAGGTTGCTATGAGGCAGAACTGACTTGACATCACTTAACAACAACAACAACAATCTTAGTAAAGGAGCCCTGGTGTGGTGCTACAGGATAAGCACTGGACTGATAACCACAAAGTTGACGGTTTAACCCACCAGCCACTCCTGGGAAACCCTATACAGGGTCACTGTGAGTCAGAACCAACTCCACAGTCCTTAATAACAATAGCAACTATATGAAAAATATATGAATTACAAAGTAAGGTCTGGCAAAAGGACCCATAGGCCCAATCCATAGAGAAAGTGAAAATTATTTTGCAAGTGATAACAGTCTTTGCCATACAATCTCTAATTATGGTCATTCAAGGTCATGTGGCTTGCCAGAGCTCCTGGCCACTGGGTCTGAGTTGCTGAATTGCTCTTGGGGGCGCCAATTTCTGTAGCTGGGTCAGTTGTTCCCCAGAACTTCCCATTCTTTTGCCCATAAAGCAGATCTTACTGCATTTTTCTCAGTGATGGAGATGGATGTGAAACGGTTTTCTTACAAAGCACCGTTCCTCAACAAAGCAATCCACTCAAAGGAAGGTGGGGAGGTTGAAGTACCCACCAGCATATTGTGAAGTTAAGTTTATTGAATGGAATTGAAAGATGACAAAAGGCCAAATAAATCCAGATTCTGCCATTAGTTGTGTTTTGGGATCAGAAACTTAAAAGATCTTTTATCAAAATGAACACAATTACTTGAGAATCATAAGCAATCCATTATCCCTGATGGTGCCTTCAGCATGAATTGGCTCATCAGAGCTTCTACGACATTACTTAGAATGGTGCTGAGACATGGGACGATGAATTCCTAAGTATTGATAGAGGGAAGAAGAACAGGAATGTCAAATCCAAGGCATGTGTGCTTTCCTCTTCCACTTTCCACATCTGTGACAAACATCAGACTCTTGCCAACGTAGACCAGATAGAGACTGTGAATTCCTTTCAACACAGAGCTTCAGGAAAGGAATTGAAAGCTGTTGGTCTAATCTGGCCAAGAATATGAGGAAGAATGCCATGCTCAGGAGCAGGGCAGCGCACCACAGTGGAGGGAGGTAGTGAGGGTCAACAGGAAGAGGTCAGGCTGCTGGGGGACATAGAATAGTGGCCAGCTGGATGGTTTTCTTGCCCTAGTCTTAGAACTGAAGCATCTTCGCAAATGTAAAGTTCAGAGGAATTACGTGGAGGCTGTGGAAATGCAGATTCTAATTCAGTAGGTCTGTCGTTGCTTTTCTAACGAGCTCTTAGGTGTGATGCTCAAGCTACTGGTCTACGGATCACACATTGTGGAGGGAGGATGTAGCATTACGTCATAAGAATGAAACTCATGTCTTGGGCACAGATATATTGTAACGATGGTGGGGCTAGAGTCAAAAATTGGAACTGCCAAGTTCAAATTTGGACCTGCCACTTACTTAGAGGTCTTTGAGACCTATTCTCCTTCTTTGTAAATGGGAACAAAACCTACATTCCTCGTGAGATGTTCATGAGGATGCAGTTAATAGTCTACGTGCATGTTTGGTAAGGGATCAATAAATGTTAGGTAACTCTGTAACAGCCACAGTTATAAATATTCCAAGGCAACACAGAAACTCATTTCTAGAAGAAGAAGAAGAAAAAAAAATACATAGCAGCCTTCCAGATGGCTGTCGAAGTGATACCAAACATTCAAGTATTTGGAAGACAGCCCAAACACACTTGACAAGCATCTTTCTCCCTTTCAGATGGGTGTTTGGGCTTCAGGAAGACAGAATGAGGGGTTTTTGGTAAAGAGATGCTATCTAACCTTGCGGGTCCTTTTGTATACTTTGGAGCAGCTCACAGACAAATTGAAGAACGGTAATGCGTACAACATGCATAATCTCAATTTTCAGAAAGTCTTTGATACTGTTCCATGTACTGGACTGCTTAAAACGAAGACAGCAGGGATTCTTGATGGGACCCTGGGAAAAATAAAAAACTGGCCGGAGAACAAAACAAAATGTTTAGAATGAACCGGAATGGAAACGAGATAGAAGATGGGGTTACATTCAAAGAGTGGGGGAGGAAGTCCGGATGCTGCCATCATGTCTGTGACATCAGTTGGAGACATGGTGATGCGTGATGTGGCTCAGTCATTCCGGGGCATCAAGCTTGACAGTGACAGGAACTCAAACTGGCAGTCTGTTAACATGATAAGGATTACGTATTAATGAGACTGAGAAAACTCGTAAGGATGCTGGAGATAATAGGAAACCAGCTCCAGTTGAAGAATGAAATATTCAGATGCAACACCAAACTTTAAGTAGGAATTTTGTATTTGGAATTAGTGATATTCATTGTAGGGAACCCTGGTGATGCAGTGGTGAAAGTACTCCGCTGCTCACGGAAAGGTCGCCAGTTCAAACCCATAGGCTACTCTGTGGAAGAAAGATAATGGCATCTTTGGAAACCTATGGGGCACCTCTTCTCTGTCCTATAGGGTAACTTTGAGTGGGAGTCGACTCCCTGGCAGTGGGTAAGGTGTAACCATTCTGAGGAGACCTGGTGGCATTGTGCTTAAGAACTCCTTGGTTTTATCTAAAGGTCAGTGTTTGGGACCCACCAGCCACTTCACAAGAGAAATAACTTGGCAATCTGCTTCTATAACCATTATAACCTAGGAACCCTTATAGGAGCACTGGTGTCGCTTAGAAAAAGCATCGGGCTGCTAACTACCAGGTCAGTAGTTCAAACCCACCAGCCACTCTGTGGGGGCAGGGGGACAAAGATGTGTACTCCCATAAAGATTTCCAGCCTTGGAAACCCTATACAGGGTCACTATGAGTCGGAACCAACGCAACAGCACTTAACAACAACAACAACCCAGATGGGACCGTTCTATTCTGTCATGTAGTGTGGCCATGAGTCAGAATGGACTTGATGGCACAAGACAACAGGCACCATGTTCATTCTAACCCTGGGGAAATAAGAAATACATATTCTTTCAAATGAATGATTCTCTCAAGTAGGGGCAACTCTGCCTCCCAGCCCTCAGGGACATTTGGCCATGTTTGGAGACATTTTTGGTTGTCATCACTTAAGGGAAAGGGTGCTACTGCGACTTGGTAGCCAGGGATGCTGTACAGGAGAGCTCCCAGCAGAAAGTTCGCCATCCCAAATGTCAATTGTGTTGTGCTGGAGAAACCCCAATCCAAGCTACTGTGGCCTGGAGTGCATACAAAAACCACCTAAACCAAACCAAACTGCCCCAGAGGGTTTCCAAGGCCCAAATCTTCACAGCAGCAGACTGCCACACCTTTCTCTCGAGGATCAGCTGGGAGGTTCAAACTGCAAACTTTTCAGTTAGCAGCCAAGTGCTTAACAACTGCATCACCAGGGATCCTTGAAGCGTGTGCCAAAACTGAAACCTTACAGTTTCTGAGACTGCAGCTCTTTACGGGAAGAGACAGCCTCGTCTTTCTCCTGCAGAGAGTTTGAGTCACAGATTTTGCAGTTAGCAGCCTAGCACCTAACCCACAGCGCCACTAGAGCTCCTTTGAAGTACGTAAAGGACGGGGGGAAAAAATCACAAGGGAAGTACTCATATGTACTATACAAAGGATTTGTCTACGAAATACTGATCATTCCTGGAATAACATGTTCAACATCACTAAAATATGAGAAGGCAGTGCTGGTGGAGCTATAGGCTAAGAATAGGACTGCTAACTACAAGGTTGGTGGTTCAAGTGCACCAGCCACTCTGTAAGAGAAAGATGATCTTTTCCGTGCCTATAAAGACGTACAGCCTCCGCAACCGTATGTAGGGGAGCTAGGAGTCAGAAGCAACATGAACTCACTTAACAATAGCAACAACAAACTATGAGGGTCGAAAACTAGATATAAACATGGAGGAGGGGCAGAAGGAAACAAATTTTAGACAAAAAGAGAGATCAGGGGAGAAGAGACAACAATGACATTTAAGCTCAGCTGGGCACGGTTGTGTGGACACCCCCACCCTTATCCCCGATGGGCCTTCTGCTTTTGAGCTTGCTAGAGAACGGGATGCAATCTGGCACACAGATGTTTGTGTCTGCATTTACCAGTCTAACTGACGTCACTTTTTTGTTTTAAAAAAGAGAAATAAATCGATGCAATGAAGAATGAGACAGGTATTAGGATTAAAAAAAATTTGTTTCAGAACATTTCAAAATGCCTGCAATTGCTTCTTTTCCATTTCTTTCTGAATTATAACTAAGAGAAGAAAATAACTTTCCTGTGTTTTCCTGGCAGTATATTAGAGGAGGTCAGTCTCGTGTTGGATAACTGCTCCCTAGGACCTGTGGGAGAAGCAGCTACCGTGTGGGATGGGTGGAGTGGCTTCAAGGGTTCTGGAGAGGAACCCAGGCCTGTTGGTACCTCTACCTGTAGTCATCTCAAAATGATACCTTTCTTCTTCAGAAGGTTTGTCTCCAATGGTTACTCCAACACTCGACTCAAGATTCCTTCTGCAGCAACTTCTTCAGCTAACCTAATCATTAGTTAACATAGAAGACAAGAATGGAACACAGTTTGGACTTGGCTGGAGAAAAGAGATCGGACTGAGAACAGATAGCAGAAAACGTTTCCTTCATTTGGAAAGTCCTCCAAATGGAGATTTATTTCTGAAGATAGGGCCCTGAAGCATTCAACATCCCTTCTAAACAAAACACACTTGTGACAGGCTATCAAAATGACACTTTGACTGATTCCACATAGGAGGTTGTAGCGGATAGCTCAGGAGCCTGGTCTGAGCTATACTGGGACTTAAGAGAACTCTAGTTGAACAATTAAACCTGTTTACATGCTGGAATAGTCACAGTAGATGAGATTGTCTTGAGTTTCAACTCATGGTTGAGTTATTAACAAAGATTAATTCATATGCCTCTATGAATTAATGTGGCGTCCTGGTGTGGCACTGGACCGCTAACTGCCAGGTTGGCCATTCAAATCCATCAACGGCTCCTTGGAAACCCTATACAGGGTTGCCACGAGTTGGCACTTAATGACAACAGCATGAATGAATCCAAGGAGTCCTGGTGGTACAGTACTTAAGCTCTTGGCTGCTAAGCAAAAGGTTAGTGGTTTGAACCCAGCCACCACTCCATGGGAGAAAGAAGAGGCAGTCTGCTTTGGTAAAGATTGGTAGCCTTGGAAACCATATGGGCAGTGCTACTCTGTCCTATGAGGAGCTCTGGTAGCGTAGTGGTTATGAATTGGGCTGTGAACCTTAAAGTCAGCAGTTCGAAACTACCAGCGGGAGAAAGATGAGGCTTTCTGCTCCTGTAAAGATTTATAGCCTCGGAAGCCCTGTAAAGGGTCACTGTGGGTCGGAGCTGACTCGATGGCACTTAATAACAACAACAACGCTGCTCTATAGGGTCGCTGTGAATTGCAGTTTACTCCATGGCAGTGGACTGAATGAACCCATCACCCATCTGCTAGTGTGTCTGCCAGTGTGTGGCTTGTATATTTCTATGACTCTGGAAGTTCTGCTACTGATATTGCAAATCCCAGCATCATCACTCATGACAGACAGGTTTTAGCAGGGTTTCCAGACTATGGCAGACTACAAATATAGACCTGGTGGTCTACTTACAAAAATCAGCCAATGAAAACCTTAAAGCATTCCAAAAGAATATTGTCTGATAAAGTGTTGGAAGAAGAACTTCCCAGGTTGGAAGCCACTCAGAATTCCCAGGGGCTGCCACAACGGACTGAAGTTTACCGCCAATCGGGAAGATGGCGCGGGATCAAGTAATAACAGGACCAAATCCTGCAGTGCTTGCGGTTACCAAGAGCTAGAACAACCTCGGGGGCAACTAATAACAATAACAATGAATGAATCCACACACTGACTTACTATCACAGCTGAATATGCACATTATTTTCATGCTTTTGTTCATATTGTCCAAGTTTGTTCTGGTGTTGTTGTTGTTGTTGTTAAGTGCCATCGAGTCGGGTCCGACCCATAGCGACCCTGTACAGGGTTTCCGAGGGTGTAAATCTTTACGGGAGTAGAAAGCCTCATCTTTCTCCCGCGGAGTGGCTGGTAGTTTCGAACCGCTGACCTTAAGGTTCGCAGCCCGATTCGTAACCACTACGCTGTTAAGGAGTTTAAAAATACATATTTGATACTGGTTCATTTCACTTTGTTCCTGATCCGTGAGTCTGAGCTCATCATTGAAAAATTCATACCATGGCTTCCAAGTAGGAAGGAACAAGAAGACACACTTCTCCTTGGTGACAGGATCAGTGAATGCATCTCCATGTCCAAAACAGAGCATCCTTCTTGTTGGTGTGATCGCCATTGAGTTGGCTCCATTTTCAATTATTTCTGAATGGTGGTGTTGTGGGTTAGGAGTTGAGCAGTTCGAAACTACCAGCTGCTTCACGGGAGAAAGATGAGGCTTTCTGCTCCCGTAAAGATTTACAGCCTTGGGAACCCTATACAGGGTCGTTGTTGGTGGGAACGAACTCCTCAACATACCACCCCCAGCAGGAGGGTAATGAGTTGCACTATCGGAGAAAGAAATTCACAAATAGACTTAGTATGTCGCTGCTCAGTTTACTTACGTTGGTTGTCATCTTACCTTCTGGGTGCGCATCACCACTGCCAGAAAGCTTAATACCTTTAGGGTGGGAAGGAAAACTTACCTCATCACACATAAGGGATTGCCTCATGACTTCCATCAGTAAGTCAAAGGAAATGTAGAAAAGAATCTAAAATATGCACAAGAACAAGGAAAGGAGATTTCAGACAACTTAATCAGGAAGATAAAATATTTATTGTACACATTGTTCTTTACCCACTATAGTCATTTGGAGGGGAGGGAGGTAGTATATCTTTAGCACTAACCCTAAACCATCATCGAGCCTGTTCTGACTCCTAGCCATCCTATATGCGATCTGCAAGACTAGGAATCTTTATTGAGCAAAAGGCCTCATCTTTCTTTCCTGGAGCAGCTGGTGGGTTTGAGCAGCTAAGCTTGCAGTGGTCCCACGCCTCCACGTTGCTATCACATTGTGTTTATTCAATTTGTTGTTGTTGATGCATATGTTTTGTGGTGGAAAAGTAAGAAATCCATAACTGGCTGTTGTTAGGTGTTCTCTAACTGATTCCCTATGCACAACTGAACAAAACACGCTGCCCCTGCACCTCCGCAAAATTGTTATCATGTTTGAGCTCATTGCTGCAGTCATTGTGTCAGTCCATCTTGTTGGGGGTCTTCCTCTTTTTTGCTAATCCTCCACTTTATCAAACAGGATATCCTTCTCCAGGGAATGATCTCTTCTGATAACATGTCCAAGATACGGGAGAGAAAGCCTCACCATCCTGGCTTCTGAGGAGCATCCTGGCTGTGCTTCTTCCAACACAGATTTGTTTGTTCTTATGGCAAGTTCATGGTACTTTCAATATTCTTCACTGACACCATAATTCAAAAGCATCGATTATTTGATGGTCTTCCTTATTCATTGCCCAGCTTTCACATGCATATGAGGCAATTAAAAGCACCAGAGCTTAAGTGAGGCACACCTCAGTCCTCAAATGGACATCTTTGCCTTAAGCACGTGAAAGAGCTCTTGTGCATCAAATTTGTCTAATGCAATAAAGACCTCCATTGATTTCTTGACTGCTGCTTTCTTAGCGCTGATTGTGGATCCAGGTAAAATAAGATTTTTGACAAGTTTAATTTTTTCTCTATTTATCATGATGTTATATTGGTCCAGTTCTGAGGGTTTCCATTTTCTTTACATTGAGGTGCAATCCATCCTGAAGGCTGTTGTCTTTGATCTTCATCAGTATGTATTTTAAGTCCTTTGCATTTCCAGCAAGCAAGGTTGTATCATCAGCATGCTGTCTTCTTCTTCATACAATTCAGCTTCTTAGATTATTTGCCTAGCATACAGATTGAATAAGTATGTTGCAATCCTGACACACACCTTCCCCGATTTTAAATCATTCAGTATCTCCTTGTTCTGTTCAAACAATGGTCTCAGGGTCAATGTACAGGTTCTTCATGAGCACAAATAACTATTCTGGAATTCCCATTCTTCTCAATGTTATCCATAATTTGTCATAATCCACATAGTCAAATGCTTTTGCATAGTCAATAAAACACAAGTAAACATCTTTCTAGAATTGTCTGCTTTCATTCAAGATCCATCTGATGCCAGCAATGATATCTCTAGTTTCACATCCTCTCATGAATCCAGCTTGAATTTCTGGCAGCTCTGTGGCTATACTACTGCAACCGTTTTTTAATTATCTTCAGCAAAATTTTACTTGCATGTGGTATTAAATGATATTGTTTAATGATTTCAGCATGCTGTTGGGTCACTGTTTTTCAAATGGGCACAAATATTCATCTCTTCCAATCAGTTGGTGAGCTAGCTGTCTTCCAAATTTCTTGGCACAGATGTCAGTGCCTTTAGCACTGCATCAGTTTGTTGAAATATTTCAGTTTTTGTTCCATCAACTCCTGGACCCTTGTTTTTTGCAAAAGCCTTCAATGTAGTTTGGACTTCTTCCTTCAATACCATTGGTTCTTGATCACATAGTATTACTTGAAATGCTTAACCATCAGCCAATTATTTTTGGTAGAGTAACTGTATTCCTTCCATCTTCTTTTGATGCTTTCTGCATCATTCAATATTTTGCCAATAGAACTTTTCAGTATTCCAAATTGAGGCTTAAATTTTTTCTTCAATTCTTTCAGCTACAGAAATGCTGAGCTTCTTCATTCCTTTTGGTTTTCTAACTCCAGGTTATAAAACTTGACTTTGTTTTCTTAAATTGTCGCTTGAAATTTTCTGTTCAGCTCTTTTACATCCTCATTTCTTCCATTCAATTTAGCTTCTCTATGCTAAATTGATGGACTCAAGTGTGGCAGCTGTAGTGACGTTGGCCCAGGATCGGACATTGTTTCGTTCTGCTGTGCATGGGGTCGCTATGAGTCGGTTCCAACTCGATGGCACCTGACAACAACAACAACAACAATGCTCAAGAGCAAGTTTTAACAATCTTTTCTAACATCCACTTTGGTCTTTGTTTCTTATCTTCTTAATGACCTTCTGCTTTCTTCCTGTATGATGTTTCAGATGTCATCCCACAAGTCCTCTGGTCTAATGCTTCAAAGTCAAATTGGGTCCAGCGGTATTAGCAAGCACCTACCTAGTGTGAAGTTCTGAGCTAGACTTTGGAGAGCACAAAAGTCTCCTGAGGAAGAGTCTCTCTCCTCAAGGAAGCCACAAAAACAAGATAAGCTTTGAAAAGTAAAATCACAATAAAATGTTTTACTTATGCAGCAAGCTATTAAGATAAGACACTTCATCAGAGACAAGTACAGACAATACATGCTGTGATAGACAGAAACATAGCTCCCAACGATGTCCCCATCCTAGTCCCTGTTGTTTGTGGATGCTGTTAATTTGATTTTGACTCAAAGTGACCCCATGAGGGTATCTGCTCCTGTAAAGAATGACAGCCTTGGAACCCCTAGGGACCAGTCTGCCCTGCCCGGTAGGGTCATTGAGTCGGAGTCCACTCAGTGGCAGTGGGTTTGGGGGAGTGGCCCCATCTTTCAGAGTATAGCTGCCTCAGAGGGTTTTCAAGGTATCACTGGACTCCTACCCACAAGATAGACAGTTCAAACCCACCACCAACTCCTGGAAAACCTTATATGGTGTCACTGTGAGTTGAAACTGACTCTACTTCACAACAACAATCTTTACAGAAAGAGGACAATTTGAGTAGTGGGTAAGCAGTCACCTGGTCACACTGGTTGCTTTACTTCCATAAAGATTACAGACTCGGAAACCCTACAGGGCAGTTGCACTCTGGGACAGTTATACTTTCCCCTACAGAGGCGGGCGTCATGTTGGCACAAGCAGATGGTTCCGACTCATAGCGACCCTGCTTAGGTTTTCTGAAACTGTAAATCTTACTGGAGCAGAAAGCCTCATCTTTCTCCCATGGAACAGCTGGCAGTTTTGAACTGCGGAATGTGAGATTAGCAGGCCAATTTGTGAGCACTATGCTACCAGAGCTCCTTTCCTAGTTACTAGAACTGGTGGGTATATAGCAACTGACATAATCATTTTAATGAGCTCTGGTAGCATAGTGGTTACAAATTGGGCTGCTAACCTCAGGGTCAGCAGTTCGAAACTACCAGATGTTCCATGGGAGAAAGATGAGGCTTTCTGCTCTGGTAAATATTTACAGCCTCAAAAACCCTCTACAGGGTCGCTGTGAGTCGGAACCGACTGCACGGCACATAACAGCAACAAATCACCCTGAAGACTGTTTCTATAAGTTCTGGGAGTCTTACAAAACCTGTAAAATAGCGTTTACATTTTTAAATGGTTGAAAACGAAAATCACAATGAATATTTAGTGACATGTGAAAATTATATTAAATTCAAGTTTCAGTGAGGGCAGTGATGGTTTGCTGGTAGAATTCTTGCCTTCCATGTAGGATACTCAGGTTCGATTTCCAATGTACCTCATTCCTAGCCACCACAGATCTGTCGGTGGAGGCTTGCATGTTACTGTGATGTTGCAGAGACTTCAACAGAGCTTTTAGACTAGGTGGGTTAGGAAGAAATGCCTGGTGATCTGCTTGAGAAGATTCTATGGATCCCAAGAGACCAGTCTGCAACCGATCCTGGTGATGGTGCAGGAAATAGCATCCATGTGCATTTGTGTACATATTGTCTTTGTGACTGTTTTCACCCTACAACAGAGTGGAGGAGTAGTGATTGAGACTACATAGCCGCAAAGCCTCAAGTATTTACTTTCAGGTCCTTTACAAAGTTGGCGGGGCTAGACCATCAAATTGAAATCATTACTGTTTGAAACTAAAAGTATACTTTTAATCAAGTACACTCCACAACTGTGTTTCAAAAATTTCTGCTGATCCAAAGAAACACTCAGAGCACTCAAGATAAAACAAAACAAAACAAAACAAAAAACTGTGACTGCCAATTCCTTGAAACAAAGAGCAAAGATATCAAGGAAATGTTTTCAAATTCCCAGTTTGATCAAGTCCTTGACATTTCCTTCCAAGAAAACATAACATTCCTCACAGTGACCACCAGGTGGCGTCACCAATGAAGATTCAGTGATACATCAACTTTCAGACAGATCTCTTCCGCATAATTTAAAAAAACAACTAGTCTGAATTTTTATCTCAGCCACCTCATCCCAAGATGGCCAAACTTTGTCTTTCATACTTCGGACATATTGTCAGGAGGGACCAATTGCTGGAGAAGGATATCATGTTTGGTAGGGTGGAGGGTCAGAGAAAAAGAGGAAGACCCCCAACGAGATGGATCGGCCAAATGGCAGCATCAATGGACTCAAGCGTGGCAACAATAGTGAGGTTGGCCCAGGATCGGGCAGTGTTTCGTTCTCTATGAGTCGATACTGACTCTAAAGCACCTAACAACAACAAATAACAAACAACAAACCTCATGCCAAACTCAGAATGACCTGGGTGGGAACCAGGCCAGGACCCAAAGCTTAGTTTGTGGGGAAAGGGGAACATCCCTGGAGTAAGTGATCTGCATTTGACCTAAGGCAGTATGTACTCACATTCAAACCACATTGTAATTTACAAACAATCACCTAGAATTCTTGCTAAAAAGGCAGGCAACCTAGCCACATTGTTAAAGAGATTTTGTTCTTGTTAAGTGCCTTCAAGTTGGTTCTGACTCCTACTTGGACAGAGCTTTTGAGGAGTGGCCAATGAGCTTGAACCACCGATGTTAAGGTTCAAGCCAACTTTGGAGTCCAGAGCATTAAACCACAACACTACAGCAGGACTTCTGTTAAGAGAGTTGGCTATAGTTATTTGAAGATGCTGCATTGTATTTTTTTTAATAGCACTACATTTGATTCTGATGCAGGGGATTTGGGGACCAAAAGTTTAAAGGCACTAAAGGAGATTTCTAGTCCTTGATGGCACAATGGTTAAGCACTCGGCTGCTAATGTAAGGGTTGGTGGTTCGAACCCACCCAGTGGTTCTGAAGGAGAAAAGACCTGTCAACCTGCTGCTGTAATAATTACAACCTAGAAAAATCTGTGGGACGTTCTCTGTCACATAGGATTGCCGTGACTTGGAATTGATGCGAAGGCATCCAACAACTTGGCCCTATGCCTGACTGAAAGAGTGGCAGACTGTGCAACTTACAAGGTTCAAAGGGGTGTAGTCACGCTAGGATGAGGATTCAAACCTGTGGGCAGGAGTGCAGGCCAAAGGTCATGAGCCACCTCAAGTTTCAGAGCCCAGGGACAGAGTTTAGGGGGATTCCTGAGGCCTCACGAAGTGGAATGGTCCTTGGGAATAGGGGACAATTACCCAAGCACTGTTGAATTCCTTTCAACTCATATTGACTCTCTATAGGGCTTCCAAGGAGCGACTAGTGGGTTTGAACCACCAACCTTGTGGTTAGCAGTCTAGTGCTTAGTCTATAGCACCACACCCAATAAGCAAGGCAAACAGAGCTTACTAATTTGTAATGAACAATTTCATATCGTTTTACCATGCGGTTAAAAAAAACACATGTGAAACTCTTCACTACAGATTAGTAAATAAACACAAGTAAATCCAGGCTTACTTTTGCTTACTGGGTGGGTACTCCATCCCTGTTAGGGATTGCAAATTTGAAAAGAGGCTTTGATTCTTTTTAGAACGGTGCTGTGGGGTTGGGAGAGAGAGAGGCCTGACAGGAGAATCAGAGTTTCTGGTATGGTGAAAAAAAAAGGGAAATGGTTCACTCCAGATGAGAACGTAATCACAAATCAGCTTTGTGTTTACCTGGCTTATTGGATAATTTCCACACTGCTCAGGAAGGGCTGCTTAAGGGTCCCTGTGGACTGGGAGGGAACTTGGGGAGATACTGGAGAGACCAATGACCTGTCTGTCAAGAGACACCAAGTTCAGAGGCAGGAGGAGTTATGTGAGCCCCACCTGATGCTGTCCTGGTACTCTTAGCTAAGGCTGGCCTCGGGGTTGGGGGTGCTGAGCAGGCAGGGAGGAAACTTCCTGGTTATTTCTTTTGTTTTATGATCTTTTATGGCTCATTTCTCTTAACACACTGTTTGAAAGCAAGGTGTCCATTCTGAACACTAGGCCACTTCTTGTTATAGAGAAAGGCATAAATGCAGAAAGTTGTATGTCACACGTAGGTTTTGAGGCTTTTTTTCCCCCCCATTAGTGCAATAGTTGGGAGTGCTCTGTGCAATAAGCACTGTACTCCAAACCACAAGGTCTATGGTTCAAGTCTGCCAGCCGCTTCGAGGGAGAAAGATGAGGTTTTCTGCTCCCACAAAGATTTAAAGCCTCAGAAACCCTATACAGGGTCACTATGAGTCAGGACAGACTCCATGGCTTTTAATAAGAAGTACAGTAATCAAAGGCAGTTTCCAAAACCTAGATGAAGCCTTTTAACTGCCTGGTCAGAGACATTTACAAATGATTATTTATGGAACCCTAACATTTAGAGCTGTTTAAACTGCAAGGTCGATGGTTCAAGCTCACTAGCTGCTCCTCGGAAACCCTATACAGGGTCGCTATGGGTCGGAATCGACTCCATGGCACTTTACAACAAAGTTTCTATTTTAGAACCACTATGGAGTCCTAGAAGGAGCTCTGGTAGCATAGTGGTGGTTACGAATCAGGCTGCTAATCTCACAGTCAGCAGTTTGAAACTACCAGCTATTCCTGTGGGAGAAAGATGTGGCTTTCTCTTCCCGTAAAGATTTACAGCCTCAGAAACCCTATGCAAGGTCGCTAAGAGTCAGAACCCACTCCACGACACATAACAACAACAATGGAGTCCTAGCATAGTGCTGTGGGCTAATACACTGGATCGCAAAGTCAGTTTGAACCACAAGGACGGTGGTTCAAACTCACCAGCTGCTCTTTGAAAGCCCTAAACAGGGTTGCTGTGGGTTGGAACTGACATGACGTCACTTAACAACGAGGACCTTGTTGTTGTTGTTGTCAGGTGCCATCGAGTCGGAACCGACTCATAGCGACCCCATGCACAGCAGAACAAAACAATGTCCGATCCTGGGCCAAC
>NW_006408536.1:25707360-25758026 GCF_000296735.1 Chrysochloris asiatica
AAGAAGGTATTTGAAATAAACAAATCATTTGTCTTGCAGAAATCTATCATTCGTTCTCCAGCATCATTTCTATCACCAAGTCCAAATTTTCCAACTACGAGGACCTTAAGGGACCCTAATAGCCACGTGGGTTACGAATTGGGCTGCTAACCATAAATTCAGCAGTTTGAATCTACCAGCCATTCCTCTGAAGAAAGAGAGGCTTTCTTCTCCCATAAAGAATTGTGGTTGTTAAGTGCCTTCGTGTCAGTTTCTACTCATAGGGACCCTGTATAGGGTTTCCAAGGAGTGGCTTGCAGTTCAAACCCACTGTGCAGTCCAGCACATTAACCCGCAGTGCCACACCTCGAAAACCGTATACAGGGTCACTGTAAGTTGGAACCAAGTCCATGGCACATCGCCACCACCACAAGGAACTTAGGAGCCTTGGTGGTTCAGAAGTTAAGCACTCCGTTGCTATCTGGGAGAAGGATGTGGCAGTCTCCTCCCTTAAAGATGACAGCCTTGGGAACCCTGTGGGGCAGTTTTACTGGGTCCTGTTCGGTTAGTATGAGTAGGAATGAACTTGACAGCTAGGGTTTGTTTGGGTCAGTGTTCATGAGGAACTTAGGTGCTCAATAAAGGTTTATTAACTGAATGAATAAAACAGAGACTAAAGTCCGATTTTCCAAAGGATCAAATTCAGCATGTTTCTTATCTCAGTGTGTTTTGAGTACCATTCCATTCAAGCACATAAAATCGACATGACTTCACCCCTGGCTTCTTGGTGAATAATGACCACATCTTAATTTCAGCCTTGTCCTCTCTTAAAGTTGTCTGCTGGCTGTTTCCACATATATGCTGAAACCAAAGCCAGCAAACCATATTGGCTGCCTTCCTCCAGTAGCCTCATGCTCCAGAATCGGCAGCATTTCACTAGGCAGTCACACACAGAAATGTGGAATCCTCTTTGCTTCACCTCTTTCTCATCTGTTCTGTGTCAGCTTAAGAGGAGCTAGGACGTTCCTTCCCAGCATTCCCTTTCCTGCTTGGTGTCAGGTGGCGCTGGCCACACTGGACGTTTTGCGCATGATTTGGAAACTGGAAGTGCAATTACAGTCACACCTAGTCCACTGGAAGGTTGGCACCAGGACTCAGGCACATTGGCAAGGATCTGCTGGCTCCTGAAGTTGGTCTGGGGACAGCAGCCACAGCCCAGTTCCTTTAATACCTGCTGGATGCCCCTCAGCTGCCCCAAGGCCTGGGCCAAGTACACAGACAGCTGGATTTGTTATGAAGGGCACCAGCTTCACCAACAACTTCAAACTCTCCTTCCAGATGACTGCTCTGCAGGGACGGCTCCTTGCAGTCCCCCAGGGCCTAAGATTATGTCCCTTAGTTGGATCCCTCCTTGTCCTCCTCCTCCCACTGCTCTTGTTGCTCAGGATGGCCTACGGGAATTGTGGACTCCTTTTTATTCTACCTTACCTCAGTTGCCTTTGCCACCACTCCAGTTCAGAACCTCTTTTCCTGGATTTGGCTTTCTACAAGAGCGTCCTGGTTCAGGCTCTAAGGGTCTCAGATCCATTCAGCCTTTTCTGGAACATTCTGGCCTCATATAATTCAGTGTCTCTCTCCTACCAAATTCAGTACCGACATCTTTGGTCTTATATTGTTGCCTTTCAAATTTGTTCCTTGGTGTCCATTCATTAATGCATATGTGTGGACAAGTTACTTTACTTCCTCGTATCTCAGTTTCCTTAGCTATCAAATCATGCTAAGAATGATGGCCACCAATGATGCACTGAATGGGTTCAAACATGTAAAGTGCTTAAAAGAGTGCTAGTCTCTTAGTAAGCTTGTGATAAGTGTTAGCTATGAGTATTCATCTATTCCGTGTCTGTCAGTTTGTCATGTTGTAGAGGAAAATGTGCTGCCGTACTGATATTTTCAATATAAGCAGGCTCATCCATGGTGGACAGGTTTCAGCGGAGCTTCCAAAGACAGACTAGGAACAAGCAGAGGCAGTCTACTTCTGAATGGTTAGCCACTGGAAGTCTTATGATAGTAGGGCAACACTGCCCGAACCTGAAATCTTCCCACAAGCTGATACAGCACTGGTGGCACTCACTCATCTATGCCAAGGAACTGGGAAGACAACTAACTACCTGGCTAACGGATTGGAAGAGATCCATGTTTGTGCACATTCGAAAAAGAGATGAAAGAACAGAATGCACAAATCATCGAACAATAGAATTAATACCACAGGCAAGTAAAAAACTGTTTTGCAAGTAAAATTTTATTTCTTTCTTTTTTGCAAGTAAAATCTTGTTGCAGATAATTCGGAATCAATCGCGGCAGTACATCGACAGGGCACTGCCAGAAATTCAAGCCGGATTCAGACGAGATGTGGAACGAGGGATATCATTACTGATGTAAGATGGATCTTGGCTGAAAACAGAGAATACCAAAGATTTATTTGTGTTTTAGTGATATAGATCAAAAGACTCCAGCCTAAAGAGTAGGATGGTCTCCCCAAAGATGATTTCTCATCTTGGGGGGGGGGGAAATGGGGCGGCGATAACTTTATTGGTCTGACTAGCATGGTCCCCTTGGTGGGTCCAAGCAGAACTTCCGTCTGTCCTGGCTGGCTCCCGTCTTCCCTCCCCTGGGAGTTCACCCCGCGCCCCCGGGAGAAAGGCGTGTCCTGGGCAGGATAAGAAATAACGGGATTGGATTCTGCCGGGGACTCTGGGTAAAGTAGAAAATGCGGGGTGGTGAGGGCGCCCAGTAAAATGTCTCTATCCGGGCAGAGCTGACAGAGGCTGTCCTTGCCTAGGGCCCACCCTCACCTGGAAAGCATCTCCTCTAGGCCTCCTACTGGGAGCTTCCTGCCATCAGCATCTCCCGAATGTTGTCCTCGGCTTCCTTGATGCTCTGCTCAAGGTAGGATTTCTTCTGCTCCAGCTCTTTTATTTTTTTGTCCACTTTTTTCTGTTTCTTTTGCAGCTGGTAGTGAATGACCGCCTTGGACTGACGAACGAACATTCTTCCTACACCCTCAAACACGTTAGTGTCATCTTCCAAAGCCATAATTTGGATATCTGTAAGATACACACGCCTTTTCGTTACGTTGAGCAGCTCAATCTGTTTGCCTATAAGCTTCACCTTCTGTTGAGTCTCAGTCACTTTGTCTTGAAGCTCTGAGATGGCCTTGTTCATCTCCATATCCACCGCCACTGCCATTTTCGTTTGCGCTATAAGCCTGCGCGGTGGGAGACAGATAAGAAAGGGGGCGGGAGAAGTGTGCTCCCCGACAAAATGGATGCTCCGCCTTCTTTCTGCGCCTGCGCTTGAACCGGGCTCTGAGTCTGTCTATTTCACATGCGTGATGAGACCAGAATTGCTCTTTCATATTCTCCAGACACAGTGCCATGCACAGGCTTCTTGTATGGCTTTAAACAATTTGACAGATAGCTTAGTTCATGGTGCTAAATTGAGATGTGGGCCAGGTCAAACCCTCAGTTGCTCATTCCTTCTTATAGTCACTGTACTAACAAGAACGTGTGAGAACAGACCGTAGTCTCAAGCATGCTCATATCGAGAAAGCTTGAAGTGTTCTTCCAAAGAACGAATTTCTGCTTCTTGCCCTCTGAAGACTATTTAGATACAGGTTCTCAAGAGACACCCAATAGGTTTGTTGAAAATACATATTCTCAAGGTTTTCTTCATATAAAAGGAACACTCCATGACTGCTCGGGAGGCTGATGAGGGGGGTAAATCATTCACGAGCTCAAGGGCAGACGCGTCTGCATGGGTGATGGGGCAGGCAACCCACAACGGGAGGGAGGGCAGACGAAACACAAAGTCACTGGGAAACACTAGGCGAAGTACAAGAAATAAAGTGAATCCAGGAAAACACTGCCAACCGATGGCACATGGAAGAGACCACAACCATTGCATTGAAGGCCAGGGACTGACCCGCTGAATGCAAAACCACTGATCCTCTCTGCAAACCTCCACCCAACACACAACAAAAAGTCAAAAAACAAAAAAAAATTATGATTCAGTAGTGAGTAATTGTTATCACGACTAATTGTGATTATCACAACTCTAAAGGTAGAAGTTTTGTCACAAAAATGGGGCAGTAGTTAATCTTACAGTCCAGAAACAAAGGACCCTAGGACCATCAGGGAGAAGAGCACAAGCGGAATGTGAGACTCTATCCAGAGAAGCAGCGACACCAGAGATGGAGGCAGAGATGAGGACATGGAGAGAGGGAGCAGCTGAGGACTCTAGATTCATGGGAAGCGAGGGACCGAGAGCTGGAGGCCAGAAGGCCGACTTGCAGAATGTGCTCTATGGTGGCGTAAATTATATCTGCCTGAGTATTTAAGAAAAAAAAAGAGCTAAAGTGAATAGTGAGAAATACTTTGAACATGAAGGGGATTATAATCATTGTAATGAAACAAGGTGTATGAGTTGTTGAATGTAAAACTGATGATCTGCCCTGTAAACTTTCACTCAATTCATAATAAAAACCTCTGGGGAAAAAAATTCTCTGCCCCTCATCCCAAACTTATTCCCTGTTGTGGTGTTGGCTTTGCCTCATGTGTAATGAAGGAAATGTTGCCTGTCCTTGGCACCACACGATGTTTATGGTCGTTGGTATGTTTGAGTCCGATGTTACAGCCCTGTGTAATTAATGCCTTTCCACCTGGGTGGGGGGGGGGGGCTTGCCTTTCACTATAGCAGACAACATTCTGTGGTTGTCCGTAAGGTTTATTTCACTGGCTAATTTTCAGAGGTCAGTTGCCAGACCCTTTTTTCTAGTCTGTCTTAATCCAGAAGCTTTACTGAGACTTGTCCACCATGACTGGCTCAGCTGATATTTGAAATACCAGTGGCGTACCTTCCAGTATCAAAGCATTGTGTAACCCACCACAGTATGACAAAATGACAGGCAGATGGAGCGATTTCAAACTTACTTTGAGAGTAGAACCTGGATGTAAGCACATTTACAAAGTCCCCTGATGATCAATTACGGAGTCACATTCTGAGACATTTGAACTGGAAACATGGCCACTCTTTGGACTTTTTTTAAATGGAAGAAATAGATGTTTTATCTACCCTAAACACGGAGGGAGACGGAAGGTCAGGAAATTTGGAACCAGCAAAATTGGGAATTTGCACTAGGGCTTGGTATACCATTCGTGTCCTTCTATCTCCTCATATTTAACTTTGGAATAGCAGTATGCTCTAGCAAGGTGACTGCGCCGAATAAATGGGATCAGGATGAAATGTATCAAGGAGAGCACCATGCTATCATTAACATTAAGGAGCATTAGTGGCACTGTGATTAAGCACTGTTGCTAACCAAAAGGTTAGTGGTTTGAACCCATCATGTCTGTGAGAAAAAGATGTAAATGGTTCATTTCCATAGTATCCATGTTGTTGTTGTTAAGTGCCGTTAAGTCGGTTCTAACCCATAGCAACCCTGTATAGGATTTACTAGGAGCAACTAGTGAGTTTGAACCTCTTACCTTGCAAGTCGAACCAACTTTGCATTCATTCCATTGCTTTAACCCACAGCGCCACACAGCCTTACAACAGTGTGGCACAGTTCTAACCTGTCCTTTAGGGTTGCTGCAGTGCAGACTTATTTAATAAGACTGTTTTCGTGTAACTCCCACCAAACAATTTTTTTTCTTGATGTAACTGGGTGAGAAAAAGGGAAGGGAAGATGGGAGCAGGATTATCGGATTCAGTTGTGAGTGATTGTTACCATGGTTAATTGTGATTGTAAAAACTTGGAAATGTAATGAGGTCAATTTTGCCATCCTGCTGGGTAGATCTGACCTCTGTGAAGGAAGGAGGGTGAGGAGTGGAGCTTGTCCTTTGGAATGCGGAGATCCTTGACACATTGAACGTCCTTGTTTCCAGGACAGAAAGCTGTGATTGCAGAGAAGCTGTAAAGAAGCGTCAGCACTAAAACCAAGAGCCACAGTACAAGACAGAGCACTAGGCATCCCAGCAAGTCAAGCCAATTTGTTGTTGTTAAGTGCCGTTGAGTCCGTTCTGACCCATAGCGACCCTGTATAGGGTTTTCCAAGTGCAGTTGGTGAACTCCAATTGCCAATCTTGTGGTTTAAACTGACCTTGCAGCCCAGTACATTAGCCCATGGCACCACACCAGACCTCCAGACTGAGTCTCATAGTAGATTAGAATGCCCTTTGGACATTTTATTGGTGATGGTGGTGGTTATGTGCTGTGGAGTCGGTTCTGACTCATAGTGACCCTGTATAGGGTTTCTGAGGCTATAAATCTTTACGGAAGCAGAAAGACTCATCTTTCTCCCATGGAACGGCTGGTAGTTTTGAACTGCTGACTGTGAGATTAGCAGCCCAAATTCATAACCACTATGCTACCAGAGCTCTTTAAAAGAGCTTTGTAACATTGCCCAAACAGGGCAGAGGTCAGGGCAAAGGGTCTTGGGTTGAGAGAAATACTGCCTGAGGGCAAGGCTAAGAAGAAGCTGCCTGACTGGAAGAATTGTGCCCTGAGCACGTTGGCTCCTGAACTCTAACCTATTAAATCTGTCCTATGTAATGGATGAGTTGGAACTAACTCGATAGCACTTAACAGAAACTTCCCTCAAGACTGTACTCCTCTCTCAGGGCACTGTGGTGCAATGAATTACTTTAATATGGCCTTTCTAGCCACGATCTTGTAACTCCCACAAAGTGATTGGCTGGGACTATACCAATTGAGTGGCTGAAAGCAGAGAATACCAGAAAGACGTTTACCTGTGCTTTATTGACCATGATCATGACAAGCTATGGACAACATTGCACAGAATGAGTATTCTGGAACACTGAATTGTGCTCATAAGGAACCTGTACATACACCAACAGGTAGTTGTTTGAATAGAAAAAGTTGGCACTGAATGGTTTAAAATTAGGAAAGGTGTGTGCCAGGGTTGTGCTCGTTCATTACACTTATTCAATCTGTATGCTGAGCATATAATCTGAGAAGCTGTATTATATGAAGAAAAACATGGCACCAGGATTGCAGGAAGACTCATTAACCACCTGTGATATGCAGATGGTACAATCTTGCTTGCTGAAAGCTAAGAGGACTTAAAATACTTTGTGATGAAGATCAAAGACCACAGCCTTTAGTATGTATTGCACCTCAATGTAAAGAAAATAAAAATCCTCACCATTGGACCAATAAACAACATTTCAAATATTTCAGACATATTGTCAGAAGGATATCATGTTTGCTAAGGTGGAGGGTCAGAGAAAGAGAGGAAGACCCCCAGCGAGATGGATTGGCCAGGTGGCGGCATCGATGGACTAAAGCGTGGCAACAGTAGTGAAGTTGGCCCAGGATCGGGCAGTGTTTCGGTCTGCTGTGCATAAGGTCACTATGAGTTGGTGCCGACTCGATGACGCCGAACAACAACAACAGCATATCAATGGAGAAAAGATTGAAGTCGTCAAAGACTGCATTTTGCTTGCATCAACCATCAACAGTCATGGAAACAGCAGTCAAGAAATCAAACAACATATTGCATTGGGCAAATTTGCAGCACAAGGCCTCTTTAAAGTGTTCAGAAGCAAAGATGTCCATTTGAAGACTAAGGTGCGCCTGACCCAAGCCATGGTATTCTCAATAACCTCATATGCATGTGAAAGTTGGGTAGTGAATAAGGAAAACCGTAGAGGAATTGATGCATTTGAGTTATGGTGTTGGAGGAGACTATTGAAAGTACCATGGACCGCCAAAAGAACAAACCGATCTGTGTTGAAAGAAATACAGCCAGAATGCTCCCTGGAAGCCAGGAAGGCCAGACTTGGTCTCTCATACTTTGGAAATATTGTCAGAAGGGACCAGTCCCAGGAGAAGTATATCATGTATGGTAAAGTGGAGGGTCGGAGAAAAACAGAAAGACCCACCAATGAGATGGATTGACACAGCGACACAGTGGCACAGGACTGGGCAGTGTTTTGTTCTGTTGTACATATGGTTTCTGTGAATCAGTACTGACTCAGTGACACCTAACAACAACAAAAAATGGTGTACCAAATGGATTGGTCAGTTTGTGTCCTGGTGGGAAGGCCATGCCTAGAAATTGACAAGAGATGCATAAATAATTTCTTTTAGAAAGATTTGCACAAGGCTGGTCCCTCTGAGTTGAAGGTTAATGATATCCCAACTGTTCGATTTACCCGACATACCGTTGATATTAATCACCACTCCTCCATTCCCTCAAGTCCCACGGTTTTACAACACACTGCGACATCTCACACAACTCACAGTTGTCAAAAGAAATGACTCATGCAACTGTGGAGACTGGCAAATCCCAGATCCGTGGTTCAGAGATTAGTCTGGAGGAATCTTCTCGGGGGCTGAGACCACATCAGCAAGTCAGATAACAGGCTGTTGAAACCCAAGGCTGAGGGAGCTGGTGAATCAGGTTATATAATGGGATAAAAATCCCATGAACTGGAGGTCAGATATAATGAGCAAGATTCAGGGCAAGAGAGCCAGCTTGTCCTAAACCAAGAAATCATCTTTTCTAAAATGAAGCTGACAGGATATTGAAAATCAGGTGTAAATTTCACATTGAGTTAGCCGACAGTCTATTTCAGTTCTTTCTGATGGAGCAAAAGGGTGGCAGTTGAAATCTACCTAGCGTCTATGTGGGAGATAGAGCTGAGTATCTATGCCCATAAAGATGACAGTGTAGATAATGCTATGGGGAAGTTTACCTGTCACATGGGGTCACTGTGAGTTGAAAATCAACTCAACAGCACCTAACAGCACAACAGCAACAAAAAACACTTACTAAACTGTTTATGTGAAGTATCTTTTTTTTTAAAGTTTTTATTGTGAGTTATGTGAAGTATCTTGAATTGGCAAATGCATTGGGCTTTGTGCTGGGCTACAAAATCGATTTGAGCCATAAAGTCTGAAACCCTACACAGGGTTGCTATGAGTTGGAACTGGCTCAACGACACTGAACAATGCCAACAATAGCATATGTGAATTATCTTGAATGGGCAAATGGTACTCAGCCTGTATTTTAGTTATCAAAGCATTCAATCAACCGCTGTACATATGTGAAGGTAGACCAGTGGTTCTCAATCACGGGCAGTTTTGTCCTCCAGGGAACATTTGGCAGTTCCAGGAGACATTTTTGGTTCTCGCAACTGGGTGTGGAAGTGGGGAACAGTGGGGAGAGAATAAATCACCCACAATACAAATCAGCAGGAATGATCTAAACCAACGTGTCATTAATGTCAAGCTTAAGAAACCTTTGTTTAACTCTGATGTCCTTCTCAAACAAATAAATTTAAAACTTTTGGTAGATGAAAAAGAGGTCTACTGAATATGCAGTCAACAGCCTTTTCCTTTTTTTTGGGGGGGGGTGGAAGTGAAGATGCTATGACTTGAAGTTACTCTGAAAGATCAACTTTGGTCTGTGTTGACCAGATGAATCTCCTGTTATACACGCCCGTCTCGTAATTCCTCCCTTCTTACATTCCTTTTGCTCTCAAGGACTTGCTGGATCTTGGTCTTCTTTCATTTTGTTGTTTGTTACAGTTTTAACTTTTTACTTGGAAATAATTGCACATTATCCATTCATGAGTTCCCCCCCCCCCCCCCCCCCCCCCCCCCCCCCACCCCCCCCCCCCCCCCCGCCCAGTGGCATAATTATAGTATAATAGCAAAACCAGGAAATTGACTTTGAGGTAATCCACAAAATTTATTCAAAGTTGACAAGTTGTACATGCACGTGTGTGTGTGTGTGTGTGTGTGTGTGTGTGTAGTTCTATGCCATTTGATCACATGTAGAATCATATCACCCCAATCAAGATGCAAAACTGTTTCATCACTGCAAGGATCTCTTGTGTTATGCCTTTAGAGCTGCTTTTCATTTCAGAACGATTTATTGAACATCTGCTCTCTCCCAGGTACTGCCTTGGGCACACACCGACAAAGAAAACAGACAAGGACCGTTGTTTTATGATACATCTTTTGTGCAACAATTTGCACTCAGTTATTCATCCCAAAAATGTTAAGTATCCAATAAGTATTTTTTCTGAGTGAATGAAACTTATACATATATGCCATGGCTACTTGGAAAAAAAAAAATCTAATCCTAGTTTTAGTTATAACAATTCTCTCGTAGTTTGATTTACCTAGACATAAAACAAGGATGCAACTACAAGTGACTTCTTACGGAAGTACTCTCAGGGCGTAGGCATTTTGGTGGTGCAGTCATTAAGTGCATGGCTGCTAATTGAAAACGCAGCAGTTCAAATCCATCCAGCGATTCCATGGAAGAAAGGGCTGGTGATCTGCTTCCCTTCAGATGACAGCCTAGAAAACCCTATGGAGCAATTCTACTCTGTCCCATGGAGTCAATTTGTGTAGAAAAGTGACTCGATGGAACCTAACAACATGGTCTTTGCATGTTTCCTTTTTTTTTTTTTTGATATTCACCTAGATATTTGAGTAAAAAATGTCAAAACAAAAGAAGAAAGAGCAGTGTTTGGTTTATTATCTTGACTATGGCGATTCCCACATTTGCCTTCAGTAGAAGAGAAGTGAAGTCTTTCTGGGTATGGGCACCTCCAGAGATGCTGAGGGAGTGTAAGCAGGGCACAAAATGAGCCCCATAATAATAACAATGGGCAGACATGGAGCTAAACAGCAACACGAACCTGTTACAACTCACAGTGTGCACACAGATCATAAGTACTACTGTGGCAGATACTGTTTACAGTTCGGTACCAAGTCAGTATGGAATTCGTGTTGGGCTTCAGTAGTTCAGGAATTAAAGAAAAAAATATGGAGTTGTGTCATTGGTGGGAATTGGAGGACAACTGCTAATGGATTTCCTGAGGGGCTTGATGGAAATATGCTGGAATTAGATAGTGTGATGGTTGAACAACTTTGGGACTATGCTAAAACCCACTGAACTTCGCAGAGATTGTAATAGTGGTTTTGGCTTTTGTTTCATTTGTCATCTTACGTTGTGTTAATCAAATCAGAAGCCTGTTTTATTTGATTTTCAATAGACTTGATACTTATTTTTGAATAGCTCATGGATTTACTTAGTTCAAAAGGCAAAATACGTGAAGCATTCCTCACTGAGTAATGTCACTAAGTCAAACAGTTATTAATTCCCACCTTTTCTCCCCAACAGGTAGTATTCTGTATATACTGTTAGGCACCTTCCCTTTCACTCAACAAGACACCCTGAGCATCCTCCAATCCTCCAACACTGGAACATTGAGAATGTGCTGACCCTGGGATTTTCAGCCACATAGTATTTCATTGGAGAAACAAATCAATATAAAATAATGATTTATTTAACCAGTCCCTGTTTCATCTGACTTTTTAAATATGAGAAAACACTTAAACAGAACTTTTAAGTGTCAGTGGATATCCTGAGACCAGAAGAACTAGATAGTTCCTGGTTACCACTAACAACCATTGGTCCCAGATAGAAAGGGAGAAAAATTGTAGAACACACCTCAATGTCCTAAAAACAAAAAAAATAGATCAGATTTACGACTAGACAATTCCCTGAGTCTACTGTCCTGAGATACTTGTTTAACTTGGAGCTGAAGATACCTAATAACAGGGTGGATCATAAAATAAGAAGTATCCCCTGTGAGTACTGTGGTCCTTAAATAATTATCTACATTAGGCCAAATGGTTAACATTTACCCTAAAGCAAAAATTAGAAGGTAAGAGGTAGGGAAGGATTAGGGAAGCTAGATTAATGGAAACAGAACAACCAGAATGGAAATAATGAGGATGCTGACACATTGTGAAAATATAACCAATGTCATTGAACAATATGCATAGAAACTGTTCAGTGAAAACCCAATGTGCAGAGTCAACTTTCACCAAAAGTACAGTTGTTAAAAAAAAAAGAAAGTCTGGTAGTGTAACGGTTACGAATCGGGCTGCGAACCGCAAGGTCAGCAGTTCGAAACTACCAGCTGCTCTGCGGGAGAAAGATGAGGCGTTCTGCTCCTGTAAAGATTTACAGCCTCAGAAACCCTGTACAGGGTCGCTATGAGTCGGAACCGACTCCACGGCACATAACAACAAACAACAACAAGATGCACACATACAAATGGTTTTAGCTGTCAGGTCCTATGGAATGAACAAAGGAAAAAAAAATCTAACTTACACTTTCCAAAAATTCATTTATAGAAAATGTCCCATAACAAACTAATCTGAAATCAAAGCACATATCAATCACAGAAAAAATAATTAACACGATCAAGAAATTTGTTTAAATATTTTAAACAGAGATACATTCCTTATTAAAATTTATTAAAAGTTCAATCCATGTAATGGGGCTAATTTCATAATTTTACATTTAGTAAGACAACCAAAAGCTGTGTGTGATAGAAAATTTATCTTTGGAAGTCTTATTCAAAATTATCCTGGTTTTACTTCAAGACTTTAAGAGCAAAGACAACAGTTTTACATGTTTTTTGTAAACTGTTTCAAAATAATAATATATATACATTTAAAACTTTTACAGACAGTGTTGTACTTCAAGACAGAGCTTGGTATGTTCTTTCTGATGTTGAATGTGACATATTGTTCAATTGGTCTTTCCTGGCATAGTAAACCATGTGATTGTCAGATTCAAAATGGCCAATACCAGTTTATGTATTCCATTTCATTTTTGACAATTTCTAATTTTCCTAGATTTTTGCTGCATACGTTCTACATTCTGATTATTAATGGATGCTTACAGCTGTTTCTCTTCATTTTGAATTATGCCCCATCAGCTAATGAAGGTCCTGAAGACTTTACTCCATTCGCGTCATCATGGCCAACTTTATTTTGAGGAGGCCATTCTTTGCCAGTCATACTTTGAGTGCCTTCTAACCTGAGGGTCTCATCTTCTGACACTATATAATTATACATTGGACTAACATTCAAATCCTATCAAAGGAGCTAATTTTGTACATTTACATTTCATAGACCAACTATCAAAAGCCTTCTGATAATAAATGTGTTTTGTGAAGCCTTGTTCTCAGTGAAGGAGCCCTGATGGTACCGTGCATTGAGCTTTGGGGCTGCTGACAGCCAGGCAAATGATTCAAAGTCACCAACAATTCTGAGAAGGAGCAGTTCTCCTCTGCCCTAGATGGTTGCTGTCGGTCCGAATCGACTTGACAGCAGCAGTGGGTTTATTCAAAGTTGTTGCTGTTGTCAAGCACCACTGAGTCAGTTCCTACTCATAGCGACCCTGTATAGGGTTTCCAAGGAGCAGTTGTTTAGGTTTGAACCTTGCTGTTAGCAGTCCAGTGCTTATCCTAGGACTCCCTATATACCAGTACCAGTAGAACTGGTCAAAACCAGAATACCTCCAGTTATTTCAAATATCCCCTGCCTTAAAGGGGAATTCTAGGTTTAAGATTTGTTTTTCTAAGTCAGCAGTTTTGCATGTTTTCATACGTTGCTGTGAAGTTAAAATGTAGCCATCAACTTTTGAAAATGAGCTGGGAGGTTACAACTAGTCAGAATGTGAGATTCCTTTTCTAGTCATCTTGATAAAAAGGCTGACTTGGAAACATTTAAACATTTAGAAATAATATCCTGCCTTGCAGGGAAGGATAAAAGAAAGAACTATCAATTAAAATATTTGTTTGATAGTTATGAATGAGTCACTAAACTACCAGTGGTTTTTGAGACTTTTACATATAATAATCAAATTCCCAATAATAGCCAAGATGATCATATATCCATAAATGTGGTGGGGCATGTTGTTGTTGTTAAGTGCCTTCAAGTTGGTTCCAACTCATAGCGACACAGTATAGGGTTTCCGAGGAGCAGCTAGTGAGCTTGAACCACTGACCTTGCACTTCAAACTGACTCGACAGTCCAGCACATTAGCCCACAGTGCCACACCAGGACGCCGTGGTAGAGCATACAGGGGACAAAATGATGAAAACTTCTTAGACTTTACCAAATCCCTTGAGGAAATGAGTTACGGGGCCTGGGGGAGCATAGGACCATAGTCTTGAGGGACATCATGGCTAATTGGCATAACGTAACCCACAGAGTCCATGTTCTACAGGTGGAGGAACCAAGAGTGATGCAAATTGAAGACATTTGGAATCAATTTGACTAGTGGACTAGTGGAACACATGAACATGACCCTGAAACCGGAAGAACTAGATGGTGCTCAGCTATCACCACCAACTGTTTTGATAGGGAATACAGTAGAAGGTCCTGGATAGAGTAGGAGAAAATGTGGAACAGAACTCAAAATTACATAAAAGGCCAGACTGGTCAGAAAGAGACGGGAGGATCCTGAGACTATGACCCTTGGTCACCGTTGGGGTCTGGAGCTGAACTTAACCTCATGGCTCCATTTCCAGCCAAGCAGTAGATAGGTATATGGTGTTGTTGTTTTTAAGTGCTGTCGAGTCAGTTCCGACCCATAGCAACCTTGCATCAGGTTTCTGAGGAGCTTGAACTGCCGACCTTGCAGTTCAAACCGGCTTTGCAGTCCAGCGCATTAACCCACAGCGCCACACCAGGACTCCAGGTATATATAGGGGGACAACAATACTAGTGAGGCATGCACAACCATGGAATGGTCAACCCTTCAAGATCAAAAGGGCAGCATTTGCCTAAAGACAAAATTCAGACGAGGTGCAAAAGAAGGTTGAATGTAAACAAGAATCACAGGGAGGAAGTGGGATAAGTGATGGAGAGGATTGTGAACATTCCATAGTGTGTGATTCCTTGGATGTAAAACTGATGATCTGCTCTGTAAACCTTCACTCAATTCACAGTAAATACTTAAAAAAAAAAAAACCCAACCACACACCTATTGTTTGTCTGCTCGTTGGTTTCCACACCTGGCTGAGTTTCCTAGGGCTGCCATAACCAAGTACCACCAAGTGCATAGTTTAAAACACCAGAAATGTCTGCTCTCACAGCATTGGAGGTTAGAAGTTAGAAATCTAGGGGTTGACAGGACCATGCTCTCTAGGAAGGCTCTAAGGGACAATCTGTCTGATGTCTTTCTCCAGCCACTGTGTGTCTGCCTCTATGTCTTCTTATAAGGACCTACCCAACTCTCGCATGACCTTATCTTGACAACTTACATCTACACAGGCCCTATTTCCAAATAAGGTCACATTTTCAGGTTCCAGGAAAGACATGAATTGGGGGTGGGGAAGAGAAACATCATTCAACCCAGCACAATGGGGCATCTTGAGTAGCAAACACAGTGTCCAACTTTGAGAATATATCTCATAGTCCCCAAAGTAGTCAATGGATGATCAAGCATAATTTTGAGATGGAACTGATTTTATTACTTTCCATCCTTGGTGTGGGAAGTCATTTTTGAGAATTGCTTACTGTTTAATATGGCCTTTGAAAGGAAATTGATTTTTTTTCCTCCTTGGTTCATAGATAACACCAGTCAGAAGACAATTTCCCTTCACTGCCCATACCATGGGGAAGTTCTTCCTCAGGCCCTTAGACAAATTACTTAGTTCATTCATTCTATTATTCAATGAGTACTTTTTAATCTGTGACATGAAAAACCCTGTGTAATTTGCTATATGAGAAGCAAAGTGAAAAAATATGATTGCTTAGAATACATTTACCAGAGTAAAACATAAACACACAAAATTTAAAATAATCTCCTAGTGGATGGAGAATATGAAATACAGTGGTATGATGGGAGAAAAATGTAGGCAGAACCTACGTGATTGGCCACTGCATTAGTAAACAGCACTTTGGGGGTACAGAGAAGAACAAGGGGCATGTGGGTAAGAGTGCTTTTGCGGCTTCACGAAGGGAAGGCATTAACAGGCCTTGGCTTGAATTGGGGTGGGCAGAGAGGAAGAGCCATCAGCAAACATAGGGACATTTGGGAGAAAAAAAACACCCTTGGTGGTGAAGAAATCTCCTTATTTGGGGTCAGGGACAGGGTGAGTGTGACTGGTGTCAAATGTCAAAGGTGGGAGATAATAAAGTTTGGGAAATAGGAATGGGAGTCAGCCCTTGGAAAGTCTTGAATGTGAAAATAAGGAAGATTTTGGATTTATCGTCTCTATATTCATTCATCAAATATTCATGGAGTTCTAGGCATAGTTCCAAGAGCTGATAAGATACAGCAGTGACTAAGATGCTCAAAATCCCTGTTTCCCTGGAGCTTTCATTCTAGAAGGGACAAGACAGAATTTAAACAAACAACAAAAAAAACCACAGATAAATTAACAAGATCACTTTAGATAGTAATGTTGTTGTTGTTAAGTGCCGTCGAGTCGGTTCCGACCCATAGTGACCCTGTACAGGGTTTTCGAGGAGTGACTGGTGAGTTTGAACCACCAACTTTGCAGTTCAAACGGCGTTGCAGTCTGGCGCATTAACCCACAGTGCCACAAAAGGACTCCGTTAGATAGTAATAATCGTGGAAAACATCCACGAAGCAAGGTTATGAGAAAGAAAGTGACTATGGACTGGGGTCGCCTTTAAATCATTTTTCTTTAAATCAAGGAAATAATACAAGGACAATAATAATGCCTTCAGAAATGATGTTTATTTTGACATAACAAACACTCATATATTAACAAGCAAGTGTAGTCTCCCGGTCTCCTCTCCTCTCTAGTTTTATAAATCATTTACTAAGTGAAGCTTTCTGGGGGACAATTTTCCAACTTTGTTTTCTAAATTAAGTAGGAGAATCTCTAATGATGGAGAATTTGATCCACCGAAAAGTGAGAAGTTCAAGACAAGTTAGCATTGACCAATGTAGGCCCACAGAAAGTTTCTTTTTCAGTTGTTGAGGATGATGATGTTGAAGGTGCCAAGGCTTTTCGATAAAGGAGGAGGAGGTCGACCATGTACCCACTCCTCCTTTTTGACCTTTTTTTGACTTATGTATGTTGGTGAATTCCCTCTACTTCCAGTAGCCCAGACCTTCCCCCATGGTCACTTCCACAGAACATAATCGTCCTTAAGTAAAGAAAAAAATAGATATGCCCAAATGCTTGTTCATTTCAGTCCGTGTTATCAAACATTAGATGAATCAACACCATCCTAGGTAGTTCAGATTTGCACAATGAGCCCCTCAGACCAGATGCGCAATGCAAAGCCAACACCACAGCCTGCAGACCTACCTGCCTATGGATCTTAGCAAACATGAGTGTTTCCGGTAAGAAAGGTGCTCCTGGACAGCATGCCAGAACACAGTTGTGTGAGTCTAGTATTCTGACTGTGATTTCTGAAGCAAGTCAATTTTGTAACATTGTTCATTCCTTCTTCCTGAACAGCTTGAGTTTTTCATCTGAATTAAGTGTGTGTCTGTAATTTGCCCTTCAAAATGTAAACTCCCTTCTCCCCCATCTTTCCCCATCTTGTTCTCTTTTCCCTCAGGAGCCTTTGATCACCCTAATTTCCGAAACTATGTTCACAGATGCAGACCTCAGCAGATCATTCTATGGATCACTTCCCATCAGCCAACATCTTCCCTCCATTCAAATGTCTTTATCAATTTCCAACCTGCTGAATGGAGTTTGGCAAAAAGATGGTGGGCTTTGAAGGCAGGAAGACCTAGGTTCAAATAACAGCTCTGTCTCAGTGACTAGGGCAATCACTTCACTTTTTCAGGCTTCGTTTCGTCAACTATGCTATGTGGACCAGCACCTACCAGATCTGATTGTTACAATGTTTAAATAAAATAATCAATGCAAACCGCAGTTAATGTATGTAAAAATGCCCAGTATGTAGAAGGTGATAGATATACAGGCAAAGTTTGAGACAAACTCACTGCTCCTCTATTTTATCTGTAACTCTTTGCTTGGAAAAATTACTGCTCATATGTGTACATATATATATATACATTTGTTGTTTCAATAATATCTTTGAACTATCATTTGAAACTTGGGGACCTTGGCGCATCGGCACATTGTGGATTCTGATTTAGAGGATCTGAAGTGTGGTCTGAAATTCTTCACTTCTAGCAAATTCTCAGGTGATGCTGAGGCTACTGAGCTCACGGATTGAGTAGCAAAGTCTTAAATGGAAAGTTCCCAAGTGCAGCGATAGGAATGCATTTGGCTGTAGATATCAGTCTCCCAGTGTGTAGATGGCTACTAGCATTGGTCTTGTGGATCTATGAGGTCAAGTTCAGCATCTGTGTAATGCTCTTGCCTTACCCTCATGCCTGTTGATGAATGGCTACAAACCAGATGCTACAGTGAAAGATTTCAAAAGAAGGGGGAGAAAAGGCCCATGCCAGCTGTTTTTATTTAACATGAGAGTAAAAGTTTTCTCAGAATCGCCTGAAAACTTTGGCTTCTTTTACACTGATCTAATCATCTTAGTGACACATGGTCAACCCTTTCTCTAAGTTGTTGTTGTCGTTAAGTGCCATCAAGTCAGTTCCGAATCATAGCAATCCTGTAGAGGGGTGCTGAGGAATGGCTAGTGGGTTTGAACCGCTGACCTTGTGCTTAACAGCCCAGTGCTTACCTTACAGTGCCAAATGAGTCTTCTGAGAAGGAGAGATTAGGTATTGAGTAGGCAACAAACCAGAGTCTGCTGGTTCGGCCTACTATATATATTTAATATATATCCTCTGATACCCAATCTTTTAATATATATTTAAAAGATGCTTAGTTGCCCTCAAGGAGCCCTGGTGGTGTAATGGGTCAAGCTTTGGGATGCTAACTTGAAAGGTCACCAGTTCAAACCCACCAGCTGCTGTGAGGGAGAAAGATGAAGCTGTCTGTTCCCATAAAGATTTCCAGCCTCAGAAACACTGCGAGCAGCTCTACTGTGGCCTGGAATCAACTCAGTGACAGTGGATTTGTTGTTGGTTACGTCATGACCCTCTGAAGAGTTACGTAGCTGCCTCAATGGGTCAATCACTTTTTACAGCTCTTTGATCACACAAAACTAATCTGATCTTTATTAGCAGACAAAATAAAATCGTGGGATAATAAAGTCCGTTTTCAATTCTTTAAAAAATGCTTCAAATTCTTACTGAACACAGACCTCGTCACCACATCAATTCGCCTAATATCCACTCTTAAGTTAAATACTTTCATTTACATTTAACAGGTCTCAGTGAAGGAATTAGATGTGCAGAATAACAGGTCAAAGGGAACATGGGAATGTTAATCCCCTGGTTATAAATAGAAGACTAGTGATACACAGTAAACACAGATCAAAATGAAGTTCAGAAGGCATGCCTAAAATAGAATTTTGCAAATGGGGCTTCTAAGGAGGAATTATTTTAGTAAAAATAACTCTAGCTCCTATTTTAAGAAATGTTACAGTAATATATTTAACTAATGCAAACCAATTGATGGATGTCTAATAAAGTTGCACAAAAATAATTCTTTTTTAGCTAAACTAACTTGAATCTTGAAAAAGATCGGCAGATATACTTTGTAAGAAAACTGGAATAATCATGCAGCAAGCATGTCACCCAGTGTCAAATTTGTTGTTGTTAAGTGTCGTCAGTTGGTTCCGACTCATAGTGACCTGTACAGGGTTTCTGAGGAGCTGCTGGTGAGCCTGAACCACCACCTTGTGGTTTAAATCGACCGTGCAACCCAGTGCTTATCCTACACCAGGACACCAGAGTCAAATTAGAAGTCAACAATGAAATCAGATTTCACTTATTGAAGACTTTATCGACATTTTCACCAACTTTTCTTAATTTAGCATTAATTACTCAGTGGCATCGTGGATTAATGCACTGGACCGCAAAGTTGGTTTGAACTGCAAGGTCGGTGGTTCAAGCTCACTAGCATCTCCTTGGAAACCCTATACAGGGTGGCTATGGGTCAGAACCAACTTGACAGCATTTAACAACAACAACAACACACGTAGGCTCTTGGCAGTGTCAACTAAATGTTGAAGTCAACAATATTACTTCTAAATGTTGAAATTGGCACCATTATATGTGTCCCAGGACAGTTAGAATCAAAATCAATCCATTTGAAGAGATGGTGTGGGGGGTGGACGAAAAGACACCCTTGGGCTTCAGAAAGACTTGAGTTTGAAATATGCATCTGCCACTTGCTTCAACTGGCTGAGCCCACACAATTAGCTTCTCCTCGTTGTCATAGGACTCTTCTGAGTGTAAACGAGAGGATGCCGGGTACTCAGTAGGTCTACAAAATCTTCATTTCGCTTCTGCACTTTCAGATAGTACCTGCCCGACTTTTTGTTGTTGTTTGGTTTTCTGATATTTAAGGATTAGGAAGGTACTTCAATGTAGAGTCAGGGAAGATCTAGCAGAGATTCCATTATTTTTAAACAGAGCAAATCAGCAAGATTTCTGAGCTAAAGGCAAAAATGACATCTAAAGCCCAAAGTCTACCACTCAGCTATCCGTGTGCTGTACTTTGATGGCTTGCATGTTGTCATGGATTGAATTTTGTCCCCCCAAAATAGGTATCAGCTTGGCTTTTCAGGAACTTAAAAACTTTCCAAGACTCGAAATCAAATGTATGGGCTCAAAAACACAAAGTGAAAATTGTAAAATAGTAATGAATATATATGTTTCATTAAATGTCTACAAAGTCAAACATGTCGACTTCAGTAATTAATAAATTATTTCATTATATTTGAAAGCCATCTGTAAGTTATATTTTCTCACTTTGCAAGAGTTGGTGACTATGCATTATGACTGCTGAGAAATTATAACCAATTCATAAATCAAAAGTCACTTAGTCAAATATAATAAAGCATAATTATAAAATCCTCTGAAAAACTTTATAGCAGTGATTTATGCTTCCTGTGGGATTGTAGGTTGGTTTTTATATGTTTTATATAATGTAGCACAGAGACTCCAAAAGTAAGAAAGCATAGGGCTACAGTGGGTATGAGTATGAGTTGGTAAGCACATAATTTATAGAAATCCCTGTAATTGAATAATAGGATTAGTGTTTGATATGCAGTTAAGGCAGTTACTTGCAGAAGGAATCTCTAGGTTTTGTGCTTCAATGAATAAAAAAAAAAAAAAACCTTAAACTCCACCCTTTTTGCCCCTGTCCTCTGGCCAGTCTTTACTGATTTCACCTTTAAAGACTCATAGTGACCCCACAGAGGGTATCTGGAGACTAAATCTTTACAGAAGCAGACAGCTTCATCTTTCTCCAGCAAGGCTGCTGGTGGGTTTAAACCACTAACCTTGCAGTTAGCAGCCCAACGCCGAACCCAGTGCCACCAGGACTCCTTTCTATTAAGACAGTATGTGTTCAGCACAGAATGAAATGAAAAATTCTCATGGAATCCAAATTTTGTGGATTCATAGAAGCTGGATGAGCTCCTGTAACTATTGTCCTGAGAGATCATCTTTAATCCTTAAACCAAAAGTCTTCCCTGAAGTCTCCTTAAAACCAAACAATATTTTAGCTTAACTAGTCAAAATAAAAATAAAACAAAAGTCTGTCTTGAGCATTGTGCTCTTTTACGATCTAGCTATACAGGATCGAATTGACAACAACGTCTCGAAAGATGAGCTAAGAAACCTAGGGGGCTGTGAGTTTATGCTAACTGGGTAGGAACAACTCGGAAAAGGAGGGTGAAAAAGATTGCACAACTTGAAGAATATCATTGCCTTGCACAGGTAGAAACTTTCCAAATGGTGTGGGTTCTGTTGGGTATATTCTCAGCAACAAGAAGAAAAAATAAAACAAAGTTTAGAAAAAGATAGTATATGTTTATGCAAATATAGATCACAGACCATGAAACAAATTAAGGAAGTCAAAAACAGACTGGGCATACGTGGAACATGACATATTAGAGAGTTGGTGTTGCATATTGGTGGGGAAATATTGGGCAAACATAATTTGTTTTCCATAATAAAAGGGAATTAATATGGATTCTGACCTCACACTGTATTAAAAAAACAACAACACCGAATTCCTGATGGATCACAAACTTGATTGTGAAAAAGCCAAACCTTAATTCTGTTAGAGAACCAATGTCAAGAAACAAAATATATATACATTGTTGAATGGAAAATTAATTTGCTATGTAAATGTTCACCCGAACTACAATGAAAAGAAAAACAAAGATCAAATAAAGAAATAAAATACACTTCTGTTAGGTGAGCAGCTTTGGGAGCAGTAACCTTATGTTAGGGATGGTGGCCATACAACTTCAAGAAGGCCACCTATGTCACTGAATTGTAGCTGTAGAAACTGCTGAATTAGTGTATGTTTTGTTGTGTGTATTTTCAACACACACATACACAAAGTTATTTTTAAAAATCACTTTCAGATTTTAGAGGCTAATATAGAAGAAGACTCTCTTGAACAAGAGAATGGAAAGGTGTGTTGGACTTGGGGTTACATAACACCTTCCAGATCAGAGAGGGGTTGGCTAACTCTCTCTCAGGAAATGTGTTAGCTCCTTCGTGGCCTGCCTGAACTGTAAAGAACCTTTCCTAGGCCAGCCTGCATCCAGTGATGGAGTGAGGCAGGGCACAAAGTTCCAACCATTACTACTCAGAGCAGGCCCCTCATCAGAGTGCAATATTTGCTTCACCATTTCCCACTGGGTTGGCCAAATCTTCACTGGGCCTGCATCACACAATTCAGCATTTTCCTCTGCAACATCCTACTTCCTCCCCCTCCTTTAAGAGTGTTCATTTTGAATGAATTAGGCAAAGTCTACCATGATGACTTAATTAGTGCATTTCAGCATCTGCCTTCTTGAGAACCCAGTCTGTGTGATGGCACTGCTTAAAGGAGTTACCAAAAAGGAGAACCCATTTAGTTAATACATCATAGGTGCTAAACCAATGGTAACTGCCATATGAACTTTTAATATCCTCAGTATCTCTCTCATGTTAAAGACAATGTATAGTTTCTTTTCTCAAGAGCGGATTTCTTGACAACTTGTTAACCAAACATAGCAATAGGCAGACTAGGGTGTCTATTTTCTTTATTATTTAAGATATAGTATCTGAGTGATGCACCATTCATCTGTCAGTTTGTCATACTGTGGTGGCTGGTGTGTTGCTGTGATTCTGGAAGCTATGCCACCGGTATTCTAAATACCAGCAGGGTCAACCGTGGTGGACAGGTTTCAGATGAGCGTCCGGACCAAGTCAGACTATGAAGAAGGAGAAATGTAATAATTCTGAATATTTAGTCACTGAAAACCGTAAGAATAGCTCTGGAACACTGTCAGATAGCACCAGAATATTGGCTATTGAAACACGATGAAGAGCACCAGAATATTGTCAGATACAGTGTCAGAAGATGAGCCCCTCAGGCTGGAAGGCACTCAAAATACAACTGGGGAAGACCTGCTCCTCAATGTAGAGTTGAGTGTGATGATGTGAGTGGAGTAAAGCCATTGAGACCTTCATTTGCTGATGGGGCACAACTCAAAATGAAGAGAAACAACTGTAAACATCCATTAATAATGGGAACATGGAATGTATGAAGTATGACTAGGAAAATTGGAAATTGTCAAAATTAAAATGGAATGTGAAATGGACTGGTATTGGCCATTTTGAATCTGACAATTATATGGTTTACTATGACAGGAATGACAAATTGAAGAGGAATGTCATCATTCATATTCATCATCAGAAAGAACATATCAAGATCTGTCTTGAAGTACAATGTGATAGGATAATATTCATATGCCTTTATGGAACACCAGTTAACATTACTTTTATTCAAATTTACACACCAACCACTAAAGCCAATGAGGATGAAATAGAAGAATTCTATCAACTTCTTCAATCTGAAATTGATCAAACATGCAATCAAGATGTATTGATAATTACAGATGATTGGAATGCAAAGGTTGGAAACAAAGAGAAAGAATCAGTAGTTGGAAAATATGGCCTTGGTGATAGAAATGGTGCTGAAGATTGCATGATAGACTTTTGTAAGATCAATGACTTCCTCATTGAAAATATTTTTTTAAAACAACATAAAAGATGACTACTATACACATGGACCTCACCAGATGGCATAAACAGAAATCAAATTAACTACATCCATGGAAAGAAATGGTGGAAAAGCTCCATATCATCAGCCAAAACAAGGCTGGGGCAGACTGTGGAACAGACAATCAGTTGCTCATATGCAAGTTCAGGCTGTAGCTAAAGATTATTAAATGCACAAGAGCCAAAACATGACCTGGAACATATCCCACCTGAATTTAGAGATCATCTGAAGAACAGATGTGATTCATTAGACACTAAAGACCGAAGACCAGAGGAGTTGTGGGATGACATCAAGAACATCACACAGGAAGAAAGCAAAAGGTCATTAAGAAGACAAGAGAGAAGGAAAAGACAAAAATGATTGTCAGAAGAGACTCTGAAACTTGCTCTCCAGGATAGAGATGCTAAAGAAATTGGAAAAAAGTGGTAAAGGAGCTAAATAGAAAATTTCAAAGGGCAGCTCTAGAAAACAAAGTGAAATCTTATAACAAAATGTGCAAAGACCTGGAGATAGAAAACCAAAATGGAAGAACATATTCAGCATTTCTCAAGCTGAGGGAACTGAAGAAAAAATTCAAGCTTCAACTTGCAATATTGAAGGATTCTATGGGCAAAATATTGAATGATACCGAAAGCATCAAAAGAAGATGGAAGGAATACACAGAATCACTGTACCAAAAAGAAATGGCCGACGTTCAACCATTTCAAGAGATAGCATATGATCAAGAGCCAATGAGCCTGAAGGAAGAAGTCCAAGGTACATTGCAGGCATTGGCAAAGAGCAAGGCTCTGCGAATTGATGGAATGCAAATTGAAAGCTTTCAACAAACTGATGCAGCACTGAAGGCACTCAATCATTGGCCAACTGGCTGGAACAGATCCATATTTGTGCCCATTCCTAAGAGAGGGGATTCAGTGGAATGTGGAAGTCATCAGACAATATCATTAATGTCTCATACAAGTAAAATTTTGCTAAAGATAATTCAAAGATGGCTGCAAACGTACATTGACAGAGAACTTCCAGAGGTTCAAGCCAGATTCAGAAGAGGACGTGGAACGAGGGATATCATTGCTGATGTCAGATGGATCTTGCCTGAAAGCAGGGAATAACAGAAAGATATTTATCTGTGCTTTATTGACTATGCAAAGGCTTTCAATTGTGTGGATCATGACAAGCTACAGACAACATTGTAGAGAATGAGTATTCCAGAACACTTAATTGTGCTCATGAGGAACCTGCACATAGACCAGGAGGCAGATGTTCAAACAGAACAAGGGAACACTGAATGGTTTTAAAGGGGCAAAGATGTGTACCAGGGTTGTATTCTTTCACCATACTTATTCAGTCTGTGTGCTGAGCACATAATCCGAGAATTGTAGGAAGGCTCATTAACAATCTGTGATTTGCAAACAATACAACCTTGTTTGCTGATAGCTAAGAGAACTTAAAAATACTTACTGATGACAATCAAAGACTACAACCTTCTGTTCCGGTTGCACCTCAATGTAAAGAAGACAAAAATCCTCACCACTGGACCAATAAACAACATTCTTATCAACTCAGAAAAGATTGAAGTTGTCAAGGATTTCATTCTTTTTGAATCAACTATCAACACTCACGGAAGCAGCAATCAAGAGATCAAATGGCGTATTGCATTAGGCAAGAGCAAAGATGTCAGCTTGAGGATTAAGATGCACCTGACCCAAGCCATGGTATTTTCAATAACCTCATATGCATGCGAAAGCTAGACAGTGAATAAGGAAGACTGTAGAAGAATTGATGTTTTTGAGTTATGGCGTTGGAGGAGAATATTGAAAGTGCCATGGGCTGCCAAAAGAACCAAGAGATCCGTGTTGGAAGAAGTGCAGCCAGAGTGCTCCTTGGAGGCCAAGATGGCCAAACTTCGTCTCTCACACTTCGGACATATTGTCAGGAGGGACCAGTCACTGGAGAAGGACATCATGTTTGGTAAGGTGGAGGGTCAGAGAAAAAGAGGAAGACCCCAATGAGATGGATTGGCCAAGTGGCAGCATCGATGGACTCAAGCGTGGCAACATTAGTGAGGTTGGCCCAGGATCGGACATTGTTTTGTTCTGCTGTGCATGGGGTCGCTATGAGTCAGTTCCGACCCAATGGCACCTGACAACAAAAACAAACAACATATAAATGGAGAAAGGATTGAAATTGTCAAAGACTTCATTTTGCTCAGATCAACCATTAACACTCATGGAAACAGCAGTCAAGAAATCAAACAACATATTGCATTGGGCAAATCTGCTGCATAAGACCTCTTTAAAGTGTTCAACAGCAAAGATGTCAGCTTGAGGACTAAGGTGCACCTGACCCAAGTCATGGTATTTTCAGTAACCTCATATGCATGTGAAAGCTGGACAGTGAATAAGGAAGATCATAGAAGAATTGATGCATTTGAGTTATGGTGTTGGAGGAGAATATTAAAAGTACCATGGACTGCCAAAAGAATAAACCAATCTGTATTGGAAGAAGTACAGTCAGAATGCTCCTTGGAAGCCAGGATGGCCTGACTTGGTCTCTCATACTTCAGACATATTGTCAAGAGAGACCAGTCCCTGGAGAAAGCCATCGTGCTTGGTAAAGTGAAGGGTTGGAGAAAAATAGGAAGACCACAATGAGATGGACTGGCACAGTGGCAGCAGCCATAGCAACGATTGTGAGGTTGGCAGAAGACTGGGCAGTGTTTCGTTCTGTTGTGCATAGGGTCACTATGAGTTGGTACCAACTTGATGGCACCTAACAACAACAATAACAACAACATCTGAATGTTATTTAAAGACTGAGTGGTGGTGATGGTGGGAGCCTGCCATGGAGTCGATTCCGGCTCATAGCAACCCCGCATCGTGTTTACGAGGCTGTAAATCTTTATGGGAGCAGAAAGCCTCATCTTTCTTCAGCAGAACTGCTGGTAGTTTCGAACTGCCCACCTTGAGGTTAGCAGCTTGACTCATAACTAGTACGCTACCACTCCACACGTCTAACAATCTGATCGCATTGTACCAACACCATAACTGAAAAGCATCTTGGTACCCTAAGATGATTCATCCCTGTATTCGTTGTTGAATCACTTGTTAATTATGCTATGTGAAGTTTATTTTGTTTGGTTTTCCATTGTTACTATGAATTGTTTTCTGTGTTTGTCTTCCCAGATGAGGGTAATGTCTTGCTAGTGTGTTGCACTCACCAGGCTGGGAACTGGCTTTGGTTTTCCTCATGACAGCAGTAATCAAGGAATGACGTCCTGGGTACACGAGCCACCCGATTTCTCTAGATCAGTTTATATCACCTCTGTTCCATTCCAGATGCTTTGGAACATGTAAGTGTGATGCTGGAAGCGATGCCACAAATTTCATTGAGTGGAAAGCAGTCAGCCCATTTATTAATCACTTTAAGTTGATGGCGTCCTGAAGCTTGAGCACAGAATGAACAGAAAGTGCACGGCTGTATGTTCAGTCTCAAAAGGGACTTGTCCAAGAACTGTATAGACGTTAGTTGTTGTTGTTGTTATGTGCCGTCGAGTCGGTTCCGACCCATAGCGACCCTGTACAGGGTTTCCCAGGGTGTAAATCTTTACAGGAGTAGAACGCCTCATCTTCCTCCCGCGGAGCAGCTGGTAGTTTCGAACCGCTGACCTTAAGGTTCGCAGCCCGATTCGTAACCACTACGCTACCAGAGCTCCTATAGACGTTAGTAGGGATAAATAATTGTATCATTTCTTCTTTTTGATGCAGCCCAATAGCTCACAGGACAGTGCAGTTTCATTTGGATTCCATCATTTACTTTGTGTACCACTTCCTGGCCCTTTCCCACGGGACAAGCCCAAACCAATGACTCAGATTTCAGAAAACCACTCAACAAGTCAAAGATAAGGTTCTTTATCTTCTCTAACTAGCTCCCTCCCTCCTTGCTGGCTTTATCTTCACATACCTTATCACATACCACATCTTCACATAAACTGTTTGCTGCATCACGATACATACACACATGCAACTACAAAACATTAAAATTCCTTTTGCAACCTGTCCCTCTATTTGCCAACACAGAGAGAGAGCATCACTCTTTCAGATTTAAACCACAGTCAGGATTTTTTGCATCAAGAATAACCCATGCTGTCCAGGTGATTCCAACTCATAGCGATTCTAGAAGACAGAGTTAAATTGCTCCCAAAGGGTTCGGAGACTGTCATCTTTACCGAAGCAAACTGCCACATCTTGCTCCCCAGGAGTAGCCGGTGGGTTCAAACTCATGACCTTTTGTTTAGTGGCTGTGCGCTTAACCTTTCTGCCAGTAGGACTCCTACAATACCTTCCTGAACAAAATAGTTGATATCATAAAGGATTTAGGCTGCTAAGATCAACTCGGAAGCGTGAGTTCTGGACCCAACTTTTTCGTATCTACTGTTTTGTTTGTTTGTTTGTTTTTAACGTATCTATTTGTTTTACTCTATCTCTTGACTCATTTCAACAGTTGGTGTGTTCTGCCTGCCCCAAAGACAGGTCATTTACAAGTTAGCCCTTGGAGACAATGCTCAGTTTCCTGGGAGAAAGGAAATGAATAAAGCATTCGCAGTAACAGCCTGTGACAAGACTTCTGTATAACTGAAGACATCTGTAAGAATTCACAGTTTTACAACAGCAGGTTGAATGATTAATCATTAAGGAAAATGATAGCTCTTTCTATCCAAAGAGAAGTCGTTTTGGACAGAAATTTCTAAAATTTCCCACATTTTATAAATATTTGCCTTAAAAAAAAAAGCAAAAAACTGCAGGTTTTTCTTTAAAATCTGGAGAGTGTACCAAAATAGCAATACTAGTTTTTAAATTCACATGTGCAGTTTCATATAAAGGAGTGAGGCCTTGCCTTGTGGACGGTGTTGGAAGATGGTCACAGGTGAACCTTCCATTCAGACTTGTAAAAGCAGTGAAGAGCTTCCCTTCCAATCCACAACCCAGATGTCCTCGATATGACTGCAGTTCCTGGCTTCCCCATGTATATTAGGATTTTTCAGGGCTGTGTTTTGACAGTAGATAGCCAGGCCTTTATTCCTAGGCACTTTGGGTGGGCTCAAACCTCCAACCTTTGGTTTGTAGAGCACATTAACCATTTGCATCACCTGAGCATTATTTGATCAAAGCAGGGAGAAAATTTCGAGGTCAACTCTCCTGCGTTAGGGTCCCTTGTCCTCAGGCCCTTGACGCCTTTGTCTCAGGATACAATTGACTGACTTCCCAGAGGCAAAATGGGGAGCAAGATGTCCAGTAATTCAGAAGGTCCCAGTCACATTGGCCATGGATCCCCCAGAACCTAGATAACCCTGCAAACACATCTGTATGGCTAATTATGCGGGCTTCACAGTAACCCAAAGACAAAAGAGAAGCTGCTTGGCTGCATAAGTGGACGATTTCTCTTCCTCTGCTCCCTCCCTCCCTAATTCCAATACAGTGACGTCAAGCTTCTAACCGTGGGTATGGCTGTCACTGTCTACCCTTAAGCAAACTGAAGACCCCTCTGTTTATTGACATATTTCATACTGGGGGGAGCGGCATTGGTTTTTGTAGGTGTAGTCCTTTTTGCCCACTTTTCTCCCAGCCCTCAGCAAGGATGGATCAGTATTGTTATCTGTGATTTGTTGATAAAAAAGTCAGGCCAGGACCTGTTTGGAATCAAACCGCAAGTCTCAGGCAGAGCAGGACTTAGCCTCTTCTGTCATCCCCTTCTACCTCACTGCCGTCTGAAGGGGTCCACCAAGCAGGGGAGCTGCAGATTCGAGGAGAAGACATCACACCTAAGCATAGCTATGTTGCCCCACACACCACATTGTCTTATGGACATTTTCTCGCATTAGTTTATGTTGTTAAAGTTCATTATTTAGGCCTTAGATGTACAGCTGAGTTACTTATATTCCCAGTGTATAGTACACTATCGTACACAATACCCATTTACAAAGTTTGTAGCGTTCTTTCCCCTTCATGTTCCTCATACACACACTATACCACCTGAACAGCTTCAATTTATATCTTTAGATATAAATGCACCAATGAAAAACAATGTTTTATATTTATGATTTTAACTTACATTGTTGTTGTTAGTTTTCATGGAGTCAATGTGTGCAGGGTTGTTGTTGTTAAGTGTCGTCGAGTCTGATTCATAGCGACCTTGTATAGGGTTTCCGAGGTGGTCTTGAACTGCCGACTTCGTAGTTCACAGTCCAGTGCTGATTCTACAGCACCACACCTGAAGTCCTATGCAGAGTAGAATTGCATTATATAGGATTTTCAAGGCTGTGACTTTTCAGAAGTTTGCCAAAAATTTCTTTCAAGACACCTTTGGGTGGGTTTCAACAGTCGACCTTTTGGTTAATAGTCCAGCGTTTCACCAGGTGCCAACTAGGAACTCCATATATATATGTATGTATTGTAGCTTTCATTCTATTTCTTACTATTTTACCTAATTGCATTTTTAAGGTCTATCCATTTTTATGTACTTTGAATCTATTTCTTGTGACCACTGTTTGATTTTCTATCTTACACTCAGAACACATTTACTAATTTAGCCTTTTAGTTCTGGGTTTTGAATGCATTTTGACATCACTTCTGTATGTGGTTTCAGACAGCAATCCAAATGATTTTTCTTCATAAAGTGAAGAACTGATTTTCCCAACATGACCCAGTAAAATTGCTGTTATTTATTTTTTCTAAACTCTATTTTGTTGTTGTTGAGAATCTACACAGTAAAACAGGCACCGATTCAATGTGCAATGTAGTGACACTGATGACGTTATTTTCTGAGTGGTTCCTCCCCCATCCACATAAACTCATTGCCCCCCTAAGGCTCAGAACTAACCTTTCCAGTTGCTGTTGTCAATTTGATCCCATAGAGAGAGTCCTTCTGGTGTGGTGCTGCCGGTTAATGCCATAAACTGCAATGTCAGCTTGGACCATTAAGGCCGGCAGTTCCAACTCATTGGCTGCTCCTTGGAAACCCTGTACAGGTTCGCTGTGAGTCAGATCCCAACTCCATGGTACTTAGCAACAACCAGCAAGAGAGTCCTCAAAAGAGCTTAATGCTGAAGGCAGGCCTTTTCCACTGGTTAACATTATTTGTTTTGAACGAAATAAATCAGGGCCCTCTTTCCCCGTTTATTTTAATGTAATTTAAGTTGAAATTAGTTTAACATGCTACATACAATATCTTTAATATTATGGGTTATTTTTTCATATGGTTCACAGTTGTCATTGAAGAGATTCTGATTTAATGGTGACTCATGCATATTAGGGTAAAACTGTGCTCCTTAAGGTCTTCACTGACTGAGTATTAAAAAATAGATAGCCAGATATTTCTTCCGAGACATTTCCCAAAGACTCTTCACCAACGATATTGTTGTTGTTGGCTCCAACTTACAGTAGCCCGAGGTACAATGGAATGAAACACGGCCTGGTCCCATGCCATCCCCATAGTCTTTGCCATGTTTGAGGTCATTGTTGCAGCCACTGTATCAAGTCATCTCATTAAGTGGCTTCCTCTTTTTTTCTGACCCTCTACTTTACCAAACATGATGTCCGTCTCTAGGGACTCGTCCTTCCTGACAACACAGCCAAAGTATGTGAGTCTAAGTGTCACCATCCTCGAGTAAACCATGTGGTTGTCAGATTCAAAATGGCCAATACCAGTCCATGTCAGCTCACTAATGCCTAGCATATCCATGTTTATGCGTTTCATTTCATTTTTGACAATTTCCCAATTTTCCTAGATTCATACTTCATACATTCCATGTTTTGATTGTTAATGGATGGTCACAGCTGTTTCTCCTCATTTTGAGTTGTGCCCCATGAGCAAATGAAGGTCCCAAAGGCTCCGTTCGTGTCAACAAGAGCAATTCTACTTTGGTAGGCAGCTCTTTCCCAGTCATATTTTGAGTGCCTTCCAACCTAAGGAGCTCATCTTCTGGCACTATATCTGACAATATTCTGGTGCTCTTCATCATGTTTCGATATTCAATATTCTAGTGCTGACAGTGTTCCAGTGCTATTAAGGTTTTCAGTGACTAAATATTCAGAAGTAGTCCGTCTCTCTGTCTTCCTAGTCTGTCTTAGTCTGGAAGCTCAGCTGGGTGACCCTGCTGGAATTTAAAATACCTTTGGCATAGTTTCCAGAATCGCAGCAACATGCAAGCCACCACAGTACTACAAAATGACAGATAGAGTGGTGGTGGCAGTCTATACATATTATGTTCAGAATTCTTTGCCAATATCATAGTTCAAATGTAGCAATTCTTTGGTCTTACAGATTCTTTGTCTACCAACCCTAAGTCTATTCAATGCATGTAAATGAATGTTTATTCAATGCCCACTCTAAGTTAAGTACTGTGTTGAATACCATGGCAACCCCAGTGAACTGAAACCCACGTTTCCTTTCACGTTACAGTCTAGTAGGGAAGACACAGCTAAGATTAATAACACCGTGTGCAAAATGCAATAGTGAAGGCCAGTAAGGAACTCTATGAGAACCAAGAGGGAAGACTTCATAGAGGTCATGTTTAAGCTGAACTTTGATTCTTGAAGTAGGTGTGTTAGACATTTTTCCATAAAGAGGAGCAGGCACCTTTAAGATACCAAGATGTACAGAGCTAAGGTGTGTTTCAACAGCAGCAAAATGGCGCGATTAGGAGAAGAGTAGGGGTAATGAAGGGAGTGGAAAGTTTGAGCTAGATGACAATTGGCCAAGACCACATGTGCTTCCAAGCACTGCCGATGGTCACTGTGATCACTGTGATGTTTGCTTGGGAAAGTATCATGGGAAAATCTGAGTTTTTGAAATAACTATCTGGTGACCAAGTGACTGGCAGTTGGCATTATGTAGATGAGCATAGGAGGCACGACTCATAGTTAAGTGTACGGTGATGGGGAGCTGGTCCAAGGCAATGGCATCAGCGGTGACACAGCACAGGAGATGGTTTAGAGAGATCTCCAGGGAGAATTAACTTGTAAACCACCGATAGCTCTTTGGATGGATGGTTTTGATATGTTTAGGTTTTATCTTGTTTAACATGACCATGAACTAAGAAAAAATAGTGTTATATTTAAAAGGCACAATGATGTATGTATGATAGATGTTGTTAAGGTTTCGGAGGAAGAACTGGTGGGTTTGAACTGCTGACCTTTAAAGCAGTCCACTGCTTATCCAAAGTACCACACTAGGAAGTAGGAGGAGACAGGATTCAAGAATATACCTTGGTGTAGGAGTCAGAATCCACCATTCTTCTGTCAGGTTGTCATACTGTGGTGACTTTTGAGTTGCTGTGATTCTGAAAGCTATGCCACATTCATTTTAAATATCAGCAGGGTCACCCCTGGTGGACAGGTTTCAGCTGAGCTTCCAGACTAAGACACACTAGGAAGAGAGACGAACTACTTCTGAATGTTTAGCCACTGAAAACATTGGGAATCTCAGTGGAACACTGTCAGATAGCACCAGAATATTGAATATTGAAGCAATATGAATAGCACCAGAATATTATCAGATATACTGCCAGAAGATGAACCCCTCTGGTTGGAAGACACTTAAAATACGACTGAGGAAGAGCTGCCTCCTTAAAGTAGAGTTGACTGTGATGAGGTAAATAAAGTAAGCGTTCGGGACCTTCATTTGCTGATGGAGCATAACTCAAAACAAGGAGAAACAGCTGTAAACACCCATGAATAATGGGAACATGGACTGCACAAAGTATGAATGTAGGAAAATTGGAAGTTGTTAAAAATGAAATGGAATGCATACAAATTTATATTTATAGGCAATAGTGAGCTGAAATGGACTGGTATTGGCCATTTTGAATCTGACAATCATATAGTTTACTATGCTGTGAATAACAAATGGAAGAGGAATGGTGGTGTATTCATCATCAAAAAGAACATTTCAAAATTGATCTTGAAGTGTAATGCTGTCTGTCTGTGATAGGATAATATCCATACACCTATAAGGAAGACCAGTTAATACCACTATTGTTCAAATATACACATCAACAACTAAAGCCACTAATGATGAAATTGTAGAATTCTACCAGCTTCTTCAGTCTGAAATCGACCAAACATTCAATCAAGATGTACAGCTAAATTTTGGTTATTGGAATGTGAAAGTTGGAAACAAAGTATAGTGCAAGTATAGTGCTCTACTAAAAAACAGAAAATCTACATGAGACCGAAAGGTCACCAATGACTCTAAAGCAAAGATGAGAAGATATGTGGGCAAGGAAACTAGAGTATTGGAATCAAAACAACAGAACACAAGTAAAGAGAAAGTTGGCACGTTCTGAAAAATACAACTCATGTCACTGGAAAGTTTGTGTGTAAGTTGTCAAATGGGAACTTAATTTACTGTGCAAATGTTCACCCAAACAATAAACTATAATTTTAACAAACAAACTTCAAAATGGTTTAATTGAGTCACTTCTGGGCTGAAAGGGTCTTGTTTTCCTTTTGACATGGAGTCATGTCTCCTGGTGCTGCCCAGGGCCTTGTGAGTTCTAGAAGGACAGGTGTACTTACCCCTAAGTCCCATTTTTTGTTAACCTTGCACCTCCAGAAGGAGGTCCCAAACACCTTCCTTTAAGTTGACCCCTTTCTCCACTTCAAGCTCTCTGGAGCTACTGCTGTTTTCCAAAGTAAAAACAAAACTCCTCACCACTGGACCAATGAACAACATTCTTATCTATGGAGAAAAGATTGAAGTTGTCAAGGACTTCATGCCTCTTGGATCAACTATCAACAGTCATGGAAGCAGCGGTCAAGAAATCAAACGACGTATTGCATTGGGCAAATCTGCTACACAAGACCTTTGGAAAGTGTTGAAGAGCAAAGGTATTAGCTTGAGGACAAAGGTGTGCCTGACCCAAGCCATGGTATTTTCAATAACCTCATATGCATGCAAAAGCTGGACAGTAAATAAGGAAGACCGTAGAAGAATTGACGCATTTGAGTTATGGTGTTGGAACAGAATATTGAAAGTGCCATGGGCTGCCAAAAGAACAAACAGATCCTTGTTGGAAGAAGTGCAGCCAGAGTGTTCCCTGGAGGCCAGGATGGCCAAACTTCGTCTCTCATAGTTCGGACATATTGTCGGGAGGGACCAATCACTGGAGAAGGATAGCATGTTTGGTAGGGTGGAGGGTCAGAGAAAAAGAGGAAGACCCCCAATGAGATGGATTGGCCAGGTGGCAGCATCGATGGGCTCAAGCGTGGCAACAATAGTGAGGTTGGCTCAGGATCGGGCAGTGTTTCATTCTACTGTGCATAGGGTTGCTATGAGTCAGTCCCCGACTCAATGGCACCTAACAACAACAACAATGTGATAAATATAGTTGCAAATTCTTAAATGTAATATTTCTTAGATGACATGAATAGTAACAACAAAATAACTGTCTTGTAAAATCTTTTGACATTGAATTGCAGCTTTAGTTACAACATTCTTAGTAACTGAGCAGAAACGTTTAACGAACTGCAAGGTCAGCAGTTCAAGCGGTGACTTGGGTCACGATGGGTCACAATCGACTCGACGGCACTTAATAACAAGTCTATAATTTGGAATCCTGGTGTGGCAGTGTACAATAAGCACTGGACTGCAAGGTCGGTTTGAGCCACAAGGTTTTAACCATGACTCCATGCAACTGCCCTGGAGAACATGCCATAGGAGAAACGGCATTTGGCTAGAGGATATGTCTTAGCTTCTTTTCTTTCCAAGTGTTGATACCAGCTTTCCAAGCTGACTTTCTGTTTTCTGTAATATAAAGCACGACCTGCTTTATTTATATCATTGGATATGTCCAATGATCAGTGATCAGTTCTCTGAAACCTGCTTAGTTGCCTTGCCTGTGAACTTTGCAAGCGATCGTCTGATATTTATCTCTGTTCCATATATATATATATAGGAGTTCTGGTATGGCGCTGTGGGCTAATGTGTCAGACTGCAAAGTCGTTTGAACTGCAATGTCAGTGGTTCTAGCTCACCAGCTGCTCCTTGGAAACTCTATACAGGATCGCAATCGACTCGATGGCACCTCACAACAACAACAAATGTATATATATACATATATATATATTAACCCTTATATGACACAAATGGCAAAGCACTCGGCTACTAACAGGCTAGCAGTTCAAACTTATCCAGAGGCACTGCAGAAGAAAGACCTGGCAATTTGGCTCTGAAAGCCTTATGGAATACAATTCTACTCTGTAATACATGAGGTCACTATGAGTCAGAACCAATTCCACAACAATTGGTTTGGTTTTGGTTTTATGTGCAATAATATAAGGGTAAGTCAAAAATTATCCCCACTCTGACTGTAGAATTTATTTTAATCAACTTTTAGAAAAGACAAATATATAATTTTTCAACATAATCTCCTTGCTTTTCAATAAACTTTGTCCATCTGTCAAACAGCTTTCATATTCCCTTATTAAAAAATGTATTAGGCTCAGCTGCAAGCCCTGACTGCACCACTGTCTTCACTTCTTCATCAGAGGTGAATCTTTGTCCTGGAACAGCTGCTTTTAGGGTGACGGTCCAATGGAGCAAGATCAAGACTATAGGGAGGATAGGTTTTGCAGAGTGTCAACAGTGTGGGCAGAGGTGTGGGGACGTGCATTGTCATGCAAGATCACAACGCCCTTGGATAGCCTTCCTCTTGAGTTTAATCGGAAGTTTAGGCTTCAGCCTTTCAGTGAGTGTCTCACTGTAAGATGTTGATTGTTGAACCTTTTTCCTGACAGTGTTCCAATACTGATCCTTGAGAATCCTAGAAAACTGTGGATTTCCCAGCCAATGGTTTACTTTTGAACTTTTTCCTGTTCAGCATTTGAAGATGTTTCCATTCCATATTCTGCCATTTAGTCTCAGGCTCGTAGTGATAAGTCCAGGTCTCGATGCCAGTAACAATTTTTTTAAAAGAAACTTTTACCTTCCTTTGAGCATTGGTCCAAAGTTTCTTTGCAGATGTCCAAACATTTATGTTCATGCTCTTCTGTGAGTTGTTTGGGTACCCATCTCGCACAAACTTTTCGAAACCCAATGTGTCATGGATTATTTCATAGGCAGAGCCATGGCTGATTTGCCACACAATCCACTGTCACTCGTCTATTCGGCAGAATCATTTCACGTGTAAGCTCAATATTGTCACCAGTTATGGATGTGGGTGGGCGTTTTAATATAACTGAAGTGCAGATAATTTTGACTCACCCTCATATATATGTGTATGTTTAACACACAAAAAAAGTGCACATTTTGTGTTATTATTTAGAAGGGAAATCTATTATTAATTTTTCCTTTAAGTAACCTGTTGTTGTTGTTAAATAAGTTCCGTTGAGTCAGTTCTGATTTATATCGACCCTGTATAGGGTTTCCAAGAAACGGCTTGTGGATTTGAACCATCGACCTTATGATTGGCAGTCCTGTGCATATCCTACAGGACCACCCCAGGGCCACCAGGAGTCTCCTTAAGTACTGTGTTGTTGTTGTTGTTGTTATGTGCCATCGAGTCGGTTCCGACCCATAGCGACCCTGTATAGGGTTTCCGAGGGTGTAAATCTTTACGGGAGTAGAAAGCCTCATCTTTCTCCCGCGGAGCAGCTGGTAGTTTCGAACCACTGACCTTAAGGTTCGCAGCCCGATTCGTAACCACTACGCTACCAGCCTAGAAATAAACCAGTAAAAAATTACTGTTGCAGAACAATTGTTCTATTCAATTTATTTTAGAAAGTTTGAAAATTGAATATGCTTCCATTTTAATAATTTTCTTTGCAAACAAAACAAATAAGTCAAAACATTGATGTTAAAATATGTCCAAAGAAATACAATTTATCAAATGGATGTCATTTACAGAATATTTAAATTGAGCAACTACACAAAAGCAAAGTAATATATCAAAGAGATCTACTTAAAGTAAAAGCAAAAGAGGTTTTTTGAGAGATATAGACTTCCAAATTCACAGGGTAAGGACCGCCGCCACTCTGTTAGACAATGAGGAAGAAAATATCTTTATTCAGTTAGAGCAGAAGCTGAAAGTTGCAAAATCATAATTGGCTGAAAGATAATCAGGAGAGTCAAAGGTGGGATGTTTAAGAGCAGAATTTAGCAGGGATAGGTGGATGACACAGAAGTGGGATTGCGTGATTGGTTAAGGATATGTGCTCTTCAGAGTTTTACAGGATGGTGGCAGGGCAGGTTTTCCAGGTAACCTGCTTTTAAAATTGCTTTCTCAATCTTGTCTGTTTCTGGGGGTCCATTGTAAAGACTTATCTATAATGTTACGCAATAAGATCTTTTGGGAATAGGCTATCTCATCTTGCATCTGTTTGACCATCTGGAAAGACCCTCTGGGAACAGATTGTGACATCTTGCACCGGATATACTAGAGAAAAGTGCGTCTCCTTTAGGCACTATGGTTAGGTAAGCATCCAGGTTACAGGAACTGCTGCTAGAAAGGGCAGCTTTTAAAATTCCACATGGATTCTAGACTCACATCAAGACTTTAAAATGGAATTAAAGTTCTGCTTTCAGACTGCTCTATTTACATACACCAAGTGCCTCTGATTTTAAGCTTCCAGACAAGTAGAAGAGACAGAATTAACAAAAAGAGTAATATTAACTTGAACTTCTCTTTCCCCAAACATGAAGAATAATGAAACAGCTATTTCATATTCTGCCAAAACAGTTTTAAGTTAACAAGAGAAATCTGGCTCCAACAAGGACCACAAGACTAGAAGCTAAAGATAGTGCTAAGAACACACTCAGCTCACCCAACTTAAATTCTTGTGGTGGCCCAGTAACAAAGGGAAAACATAAAGGGACCTTTAATGTTGTTGAAAATGGGTGTAGGTCTTAGCCTTGAGGGCCAAATTCTTTTTCTTATATATCCTAAGATCCCTGGTGCAGATCTTTGAGGGATAAATATATAAATATTTTGGTTTATTTCTCAGAATTTTCCTGCTCTTCTTCATGCCAAGTGTTACTTATATTTTCCACAGAATGAATGTATTCAACTTCAAAAGCAACCCCATTCACTAGCAAAGTTTCCATTAAAAAGCACAACAAATGGACTCTTGAACAAAAGTTCGAGTGAGAGAGAAAGGCAGGGCACTTCTCAGAGGAGAAGCCGCGTTCAGTCCCTAGAATGCATTCTTGTACAAATGCAATGTAGGAAAACATATAAATCTGTATACTCACACACACACAAGGAGGCTTCAAAAAGTTCATGGAACAATTCCATGATCTTGGTTTTTTTTTTAGATCTTGAATTTTTTTTTTTTTAATTTTAATTGAGTGAAGGTTTACAGGGCAGATCATCAGTTTTACATTCATCAAATCATATACTTTCCTTCATTACATGGTTGCAATCCCGTCCATGCACCAACAGTTAACAGCATTTACTTCTATTCTATTTAACCACTGCATTCCTCCCTGTGTCTCCTGCCACCCCCATCTTCCCTGTGCTAACCTCCCTTCTGTTGTATATTGCCTGCCCTGTCATCCATGTCAACGTGTATCTACCGTCTAGCACATGTATTATTTCCTCCTTCCCCCGAAAACATCATAGATTGTTTCTTTTATCAAGAAACTTCCCCCACTTTTTTTTTTTTTTTTACATACAAAACAAAGATAAAACCGCATAGGGATATGTATCATTTAAACAACCAAAAGGCACATTCTGCAAGCCTGCCTCCTGACCACCAGCACACAACCTGTCTCTTTCCATGAGTCTGGAGTTCTCAATTGCTCAATTTCTCCATGTCCTCATCTCTGCCGTCACTGCTTCTCTGGTTAGGGTCCCACATTCTGCTTGTGCTTTTCTCTCTTGATGGTCCTCTGTTCCTGGAATGTAAGTTTAACTACTCCCCACTTTTTGTTACACTGCGTCTACCTTTAGAGTTGTGATGATCGCAATTAGGTATGATAGCAATTACTCACAATTGAATCACATAAATCCTATCCCCATCTCCTTTCACCAGACCCATCTAGACAAGAGGAATCCATGATCCTTTAATTCTGTTTCTCCATGACTTTTTGTATTTATCTGTTTTTCTTTTTAAACTTTTATTGTGAGTTGAGTGAAGGTACAGAGCAGATCATTGGCTTTACATTCAACAAGGCATATACTTTGCTTCATTACAATGACTGCAAACCCTTCCGTGTATCAGCGGTTAATAGTATTCACTTTAATCACTTTAACTCTTGCATTCCTCCCTGTGTCTCCTGCTGCCTTCTTCTTTCCTCTGTCAACTTACCTTTGTTGTATATTGCCTGTCCTGCTACAGATATTAATACGTGTCTACCTTCTACGAATCGGGCTGCGAATCGCAAGGGCAGCAGTTTGAAACTACCAGCTATTCGCAGGAGAAAGATGAGGCTTTTTGCTCCCATAAAGATTTATAGCCTTGGAAACCCTGTTACAGGGTCATTATGAGTCAGAACCAACTCCAAGGCACATAAACCACCAACATCTTCTAGACTATGAATAATTTTCTCTCCTTCTCTGACCCCATAACCATCATAGAATATTTATTTTATCAAGAAAATGCTTTCTTCTACCCAAAATTGGGGAGTGTGGGTGGGGCGGTGCTACAAAGGTAAGAAGTGACTGGCTTACAAAGCAAGCTTTCAAGAGGGAGCCTGGATCCAGAGGGCGTGGCGGAAGGTAGAATCTCCACTGAGTAGCATCCAGTCTGTCTGGGCAGGGCTGATGAAAGGAGATGGGGATAAGTCTCTTGTGGTACAATAGTGTATAATTGTTATTAGGACTGACTGTGAGGGTTGGAAATGTAAAGGTGGACATTTTGTAGCAAAAGGAGGGGAGTGGTTGACTTTGCAGTCTAGGAGTGGAGGTACCTGGGACCATCAAGGGAGAAGAGCAGAGTGCGGGACACTACCCAGAGAAGCAGTGACACCAGAGGTGGAGGCAGAGATGATGATGTGGAGAGATGGAGTGGCTGGGAACTCTAGACCCAGAGAGGGAGAGGGGCTGTGTGCTGACGACCAAGGGGCAGGCTTGTGGGGTGTACCATTTGTTTGGTTGATGATGCATAGAGGGGATTGTAACCATGACAATGAAATGATATACGATAGGATGAACGTAAAGCTAATGTTCTTCCATGTCAACTATCACATAATTCAAAATAAAACATAAAAAAAATGCTTTTTTTTAACATTTTACAACAATATTCTCATGACAACATTTATCCTTTTGTGATTGACTAATTTCTGTCAGCGTAATGTCCTCCAGGTTCATCAATACTGCGAAGTGTTTTGTAGATTCACCAGTATTCTTGAATGTTGTGTAGAATGTTATTGTGCTGTTGGTGGGTAGAGTGCTGTGTATATGTCTATGAGGTCAAGTTGGTTGATTGTGTTCTTTAGTTCTTCTGTGTCTTTGTTGAGTTTGTTTCTAGTTCTGTCCTTCATCAAAAACGTGGTGTATTAAAATCTCCAGTGGCTCCGTATCTCCAGTCGATAACCACAAGGTCCACAGTTCGAGTCCTCCAGCAGCTCCACAATGGAAAAATGAGGCTTTCTACTAATGTGTCAGACTGCAAAGTTGCTTGAACTGCAATGTTGGTGGTTCAAGCTCACCAGCTTCTCCTTGGAAACCCTATGCAGGGTAGCTATGGGTTGGAATTGACTCAATGGCACTTAACAACAACAATTTCACTCAACATAATGGCCTCCAAGTTCAATCATGTTGTGAGATATTTCACAGATTCATAATTATTCTTCATCATTTTGTAGTATTTCTCCATCCACATTTCTTCTGAAGCTCAGGGTGCCATAATTTTCATTGTGTATTTTTAATTTGGTCTCTCATATCTTTGTTGTAGAGGGTCAGTGTACTGCATCTGCCTAGCCCGCCATCTTACCGGAAGTGTCTTCCCCCATTGCCTTTTAAATTTGTTTTTGCTAGATGCTTACCCTTGAGTAAGGATCTAGAATTGCAATAATTACCAACCAGTGAGACTTGCAATGGGAAAACAGAGAGCTTTCTAAGAGGTTGCAATATGTTAACCTGTTAGTTAACCTTCAATTCCTGGCCCTCCCTTGTTTCAATTTCCCCCCTTGTCCTTGTTTCTGCTCCTAAAAACTCAGTTGGGTAGAAAACCTACTGCCATCCAGTTGATTTCAACTCACAGTGACCCCTGTATGTAGGGTTTCTGAAATTGCAAAGATTGATGGGAGCAAACAACCTCATCTTTCTACCAAGGAGTGGCTGGTGGTTTCAAACTTCTGACCTTGCCATTACCAGCCCAGTGCCTAACCCACTATGTCACTAGACTCTTTTCAGTTGGGTAGAGAGGGAAGAAATCTGTTGATAGAGGAAGATCTGTCTGCTCCTTCCCCTCCGTACCCTGTGTCTCATTCAGTTGTCTTTATTAAACAATTCTCTTTCTGGAGAGAGATAACAACTGTATATTTATCTCTGGGTCGCTTGGAGAGTTGTACTCAAGAGCCTGGTTTAGGACAAATCTGTGGATGCACACACATGAGCTTTATTGGTTCCCTGTGCCGGTATCTTAACTAATGAATCCTGCTTGGTTTGTCCCACTTCAAAAAAGCAATCTTATATGGCATCTACAGTGCTACAACACCCAGAGAATTCATTAAAGAAGCTGTTATTGGTCCATGTGAATGAGTCGCGTAACTGCCCTGCCCTCCTATCTCATTTCCCTCATGCTCACTGTGGAATAATGAGACAGAGAAGCTTAGAGAGTGTGTCCTACAAATGATCTTTCACAGCCCAACAAGTAATGAAAGTTACATGTTATGCTTTGCTTCGTAAGACTTATGCTTATTTCCTTTCAAAGCTGGATGAGCTGATTTTTTAAGTTATTTCTATAGCGTATGATGAGGTCGCTGGGGGACACAAATGGCAAAGCTCTCCACTAGTAGCAGAAATGTTTGCTGTTCGAACCCACCCAACGGTGTCTCTGAAGACAGCCGTGGTCAGTCTGCTTCTGAGAAACCCTATGAAGCACAGTTCTACTCTGCATACATGGCGTCCACATGCCGTTGTTAAGTGCCATCGTGTCGGTTTCGATTCATAGAGACTCAGTATAGGGTTTCCGAGGAGCAACTGGTGAGTTGACCTGGAATAAATTCAGAACACAAGTAACAACAGGATAGCACGTGGGAGAGTGTACAAAGGTTTCTGACCCGCCTGCGTCCTATTATCACCTCCCTGACTGTTAGACCAGGAAGCAGAGAGAGATGCAGTCCAGGATTGACCAACGTAACCTGGTCAGTTGGGATCTAGAGTAATCCTTTGAGTCTTGGTGTCAAGTGTACTTAGTCCATTTACTGCTAAGCGTTTGTGTTCTCTTGGACTTTTATGACAAAAACTATCATGACATTGCAGTTGGTCTTCATAGACCAAGTGTAACAGACACCAGAAAATTCTACAAAAGATTCGAGCAAATGGGGATTCGGGCAACATTCATTGAGACCTCTGCCATCGACTCCCCCCGACAAAATAGATACCCCCTTTGGATGTTTGTTTATTTTCTCGTCTCCAAATAGAATGTTTTCATTTCCCCTTAAGATGTAGTAACCTGGCTCCATAGGATCCTGGCTTCCATTTCAGCGACAGTTTCTGGATCTTGTCAAGTCTTGTATTTATTTAAAAGACAATCTGTTAGGAGGTCAAGCCTACGCACCAAATTTTGGTTTTTATAAAAGACAAAAATAGCACAGGGGCAAAGGTTTGCAAAATCTAATGTGAACAGAAATGTTTGTAGAGGATGTTTTGGAATGAATGAAAAACATGGCAGGTTATTTTAAACACATTGCCCCTGTAAGGCTGTAAACCCAACAAACAGCAGGGTCTGCATGTATGAGAACCAAAAAGTGAACGTGCCCCCAAGGGCACATGAATTGGAAGAAGTCAGCCAATGGTTTACGTGCCAAAACTATATTTAGTTCTGGAAACGATATTTTTAATATAATCGAAGTATCTTTATAGATTTTTCTTAAAGCATAGAAGCACTGTCTTTCTTGGGAGAAGTGATTGTAAATCTGTGGTTTGAAATGGGGGGCCAGGTTTTCTAAAGATAAGAGCCCCTGGATTCACCCAAGGCAAGAGCTTACTTGGCACTTACAACAGGCGTCTTCAAAGAAGCCAAACTTAGGGAGAAAAGCGTGCCTTTGGGAATGCTTCACCCTTTCAATTATCCTTGGCAGCTGAAGGTATTTTGGATCACCAACCATCATGTTGCCTTTTGGTCATTGTCTTCATCTAAGTTACCAACTATCAAGCCGGAATCAAATCAAATCCTACCTCCTCTGAAAGGTCTTTTCCCAACACACCAGTCCCTCTATTTCATACTCTGTGTAGAGTTGATCCTAGGAGCCCTGGTGGCACAGTAGTGAAGCACTTGGCTGCTATCTGAAGAAAGATGTGACAATCTGCTTCTATAAAGATGGCAGCCTTGGAAACCCCAAGGGAGCAGTTCCACTTATAGGACCACCTTGAGTTGGAATCTACTCAGTGGCAATGGACTTGGCATTTATCAGGTCTTGAAATTCTCCAATTGCTTGTTTATGTGTTTGTCATGAACCATCCTCTTACAACTTGGTCAACTCTTTGATGTCAAGGACCTTTCTTTCCTGTTTTCTGCTGTACTCCAGCGCTTAGCAATAGCACAGAAAAGGTGACCAGTGAGATGGACGGAATGGTAAAAGTCTTTCTTGCCAGCAGGTGGCTTTCATTTAACTTTTAATCTTATCAAATAGACAACCCTTGCATTCAGTGCATGCCCTTAAAAAGTTAAAGTGGTTCTGCATTAGAGTAATCATGTGCGCTCACAGAAGAGACAGAAGCTGGTTGATCCGGAACGTCATCTTCTCAAATAAAGAGAGGCATCAAATATTCCTCGGGCCCTGGTCTGTCCAGGGCTGGAGAAGGGGTTTGAGATCACCATTATCGATTACTTCGTACCCTCTAGGGTGGTTTGGAATTGTGTTTTATCTGGACCTCTCCTGTCCAGTGTTTTTAATTTGCCTTTTAAAACTATAGCAGATGTCAAACCAGGACACTGGAGCACTCTGTGAAAACAAATGTTTTATCTTTTGGAAATCAGTAAGAATAAATCCCTCTGGCTTCTCCTTAGAAGTCCATAGCCCCTGGATTTGGTCACTCGTCTGCGAGTCTCATGACTATATTTTGGAAACTTTTCTTTCTAAAAAGATGCTAACTCAAAAGAGCAACGGCCTTCTCATTGCAATAATTTCTCCATGAAGATTAAGTCCGTGGTCAAGCAGCTTCTTTCTCTCTTATGAACTTCAGTGGCAGTGGGATGGTTAGTGTGCTGTTAGGTGCCATGGAATTGGCGCTCTCTGATGACGACCTTATGTCCACAAGAATGAAAAGTGGCCTGGCTTGTGCTAGCTTCACGACCCTTGATATGTTTGTGTTCTTTGTCCTATAGATTGTGTCTGTCCACCTCTCTGAAGATTTCCTTGTTTCCGAGGGGCTCCTACTTTATCAAACATGTTGTCCTTTTCCAGTGATTGGCCTTTCCTGGTGACATGTCTGTTTCAGACATTCTTTTTGTTGTGTTCCAAAAGGCTCTCATTGGCTAATTTCCGGCAGCAGATAGCAGGTCTTTTTTCTTAGTCTGAGTCTAGACGTACTGCTGAAAACTGTCCACTATGGTTGACCCTACTGGTATGAGAGGACATCAAAAAGTGTGTGGAAATATTTCATTATCTCTTAATCCTACTTTTCCCTTAACTTTTTGAAGCCCCATTCATATGTGAAATGCCAGTGGCAGATCGTCTAACATCATAGCAACATGCAAGCCATCAAGCTACCACAAACTGGCAGATGATTGAAAAGCCATTTCTCATTCCGCATACATGAATCTACGTAAACACAGTGGACCAGTCTCTCATAAGAAAGCACTGTGTCTAGTCGAGGACTTCCGACTGAAGAGAAATATGCAGCATGTGCACAACATGTGAACATGTTTAAGGCACTGGCTATTGATACCAGGGGGAAAGAGATGAAATATTTACTCCAAAAGGAAAGAAGGTTAGAACCTTTTTAAAACAGTAAAATCTGTGCCTGTGTACTTCCCACTGACTCTCAGAAAGTAAGCAGGACATGTAAGTTAGTAGTATCACGGTGCTCTTCATGTTTTGTGATGGCTGTGATGGCTTAGCTCTGGTAGCCAGATGTACCACACCATTCCTCTGTCAGTTTGTCATACTGTGATGGACTGTGTGTCGTTGTGATGTTGGAAGCTATGCCACCTCTATTGTAAATACTAGCAGGGTCATGCCTGGACAGGTCTCACCAGAGCTTCCAGTCTAAGATGGTCGAGGAAGAAGATGCAGACCACTTCTGAATGGTTGTCCACTGAAAACTGTGTGCATAGCAGCACAATAGTATCTGACATAGTGCCAGGAGATTGGGAGGCACTCAAAATACGACAGGGGAAGAGCTGCCTCCTGAAAGTAGAGTTGACCTTAATGACATGGATGGAGCAAAGTTTTCGGGAGCTTCATTTGGCTGATGTGACACAAATCAAAATGGGAAGAAACAGCAGCAAACATCCATTAATAATCAGAACCTGGAATGTATGGAGTTTGAATCTCGGAAAACTGAAAGATTTAAAAAATGAAACGGAATGCAGAAAGGTCGATATCCTAGGCATTAGTGATCTGAAATGGACCGCTATTGACCATTTTGAAGTACAATGCTGTCTGCAATAGAATAACAGCCATATCATTACAGGGAAGACCAGTTAATACAACTATTCTTCAAATGTACTCACCAACCGCCAAAGCCAGTGATGATAAACCTGAAGAATTCTACCAATTACTTCAGTCTGAGTTTGATCAAACAGGCAAACAAAATATATTGACAGTTGTTGGTGATTGCAATGGGAAAGTTGGAAATGGAGAGGAAGAATCAATAGTTGGAAAACATGACGTTGGTGATAGAAATGATGCTGGAGATCACATGGACATCACCAGATTGAATACACAGAAACCAAATGGACTATGTCTGTGGGAAGAGATGTGATAGAGAAGCTTCACATCATCAGCCATAGCTAGGCTAGGGGCACACTGAGGTGGACATGTTTTAATTTTCTTCAACTTCAGTCTGAACTTGCATATGAGCAGTTGATGGTCTGCTCCACAGTTTGTCCCTGGACATGTTTTGTTTGATGATACTGAGCATTTCCACCATCTCTTCCTACAGATGTAGTCAATTTGATTCCTGTATATATTTGGTGAGGTCCATGTATGTAAACATCTCTTATGTTGTTTCAAAAAGGTATTTGCAATGAATAAGTCATTGGTATTGCAAAATCTATCATGTGGTCTCCAGCATCATTGCTATCACCAAGGCCATATTTTCCAACTACTGACCCTTCTTTGTTTCCAACCTTCCCATTCCAATCCCCAGTAATAATCAATACATTTCGATGTATGTTTGTTCAATTTCAGACTGAAGACATTGGTAGAATTCATCAATTTCATCATTACTAGCTTTAGTGGTATTAACTTGTCTTCTTATGTTGTTGTTGTTGTTGTTGTTAAGTGCCGTCGAGTCGGTTCCGACCCATAGCGACCCTGTACAGGGTTTCTGAGGGTGTAAATCTTTACGGGAGTAGAAAGCCTCATCTTTCTCCCACGGAGCGGCTGGTAGTTTCGAACCACTGACCTTAAGGTTTGCAGCCCGATTCTTAACCACTACGCTACTATAGATATTATCCTATCTCAGACAGTGTTGTATTTCAAGATAGTTCTTGAAATGTTCTTTTTGGTGATGAAAGCTACACCATTCCTTTTCAGTTTGTCACTCCCAGCATAGTAAACCATGTGATTGTTAGATTCAAAATGGCCCAAACCAGTCCACTCCAGCTCACTGATGCCTAGGATATCAATGCTTATGTGTTCCTTTTCATTTTTTGACAACTTCCAATTTTCATAGATTCATACTTTGTACATTCTGGTTATTTTTGGATGATTACAGATGTTTCTCCTTATTTTGAGTTTTTCCCCATCAGCAAATTAAGATTCCGATAAGTTTAGTTCATTTGTGTCATCACGGTCAAGTCTACACGGAAGAGGCACTGTATTTTCAGTGCCTTCCAATCTGAAGGGCTCATCTCCTGGCACTAATCTGACAGTATTCTGGTGCTATTCATCTTGTTTCCATCTTCAGGCACTGTATCTGGCATGGTTCAGCTCCTATTCGTGAGGTTTTCAATGATTAAACATTCAGAAGGAGTCCGACACTCCTTTGGTGTGGTGGTGGCTCTTCTGAGGCCTGTCCACCATGGATGATCCTGCTTGTATTTATAATACCTGTCGCAGCATCACAAAGGGCACCACAGTACAACAGAGGTCTGTTGGCACTGCCACAATACCTGGCACAGATTCATGGTTAACTGTAAGGAACACTGGTGGTGCTGTGGGATAAGAAATGGGCTGCTGACCACAATATCAGAAGTTCAAATCCACCCATCACTCTGTTGGAGAAAGATGATGCTGTCTACTCCCATAGAGATTCACAGTGTTAGAAATCCTATACAAGGTCACCATGAATCTGAAGCGACTTGATGGCAGTGGTTTTTGAGGATAATTACAATTATTACTATTAAGGATACGATTTTATAATGTTATAAGCATACAGATAGACCAGCCATACTATGTGCCTGATTTCTCAACTCATCTTAATGAACATGAATAATGTTAGTAAAGACTGATTGCCGTAGACTTGATTTGGACTCATAGTTACTTTATATATATGGTTTCCAAGACTGTAAATCTTTCCAGAGCAAACAGCCTTATCTTTCTCCCTGGGAGTGGCTGGCGGGTTTGAACAGCTGACTCTGTGGTTAACAGCCCAACGCCTAACCCACAATGCTACCAAGATTCTTTTTATGAATAATGTTGTTGTTGTTAAGTACTATAGAGTCATTTTCAACTCAAAGTGATCCTGTATATGGGTTCTAAGGCTGTACACCTTTGCAGGAGCAGAAAGCCTCATTTTTCATCCGTGGAGTACCTAGTGGTTCACAGTCCAGGGCTTATTGTATGGAATGACCGCACTTCCGTTTATTAGTAATTGCTGCTAAGTGCTGTCGTGTTGTTTTTGACTCATAGTAACCCTGTTTCAGAGTCAGTAAATCTTTGAGGGAGCAGAAAGCCTTGTCTTTCTCCCACGGAGAGCTGGTGGGCTCGAACCATTGACTTTAGAGTTTGCAGTCCAGAGCTTATCAGTCATATTATTGTTGTTGTTCAGTGCCTGTCGAGTCGGTTCCGACTCATAGTGACCCTACGTAGGGTTTCCGAGGAACAGCTGGTGGGTTCGAACTGCCGACATTGTGCTTCGCAGTCCAGTGCTGATCCTACAGTGCCACACCAGGACTCCAGGTGACCAGTATTATGTACTTCTTCTATGCCAGAAAATATATTAATGCTTTTCTCTCTCTCTGTTTGTCCCTCTGTTTGTCTGTCCGTCTCTCTCTCTCTCTCTCCCACACACACCTGACCCAACACGCTCACCTGTAGTTTGAACTTGGAAATGTCTGACTCAAAAGCTATGTATTTAAGAAATATTAAAAGTTTTAATAGGAGATACCCAGATTTTCAGTGACTATTTGAGTCCTGTTTTCCACAGCAAGACATACCTCCCACTGAGGCCTGAAGGTAAGTCCAAGGTGTCTGAGACAAGAAGGCAAGAGGTGGCAAGTTATGGAACAGGGGGCTGAGACTGAAAGTTGATATATGATTGTTGACCGATGTCCTATAATATGAGCTGCTTCAACCCTGGCCATTATCAATAAAGCAAGTTTTGTTTCCCAGTGCATAGAAAAGTTGTGTTTACACTGTCTATAGTCGATGTATTGCACCATAATATTTTGCTTCATAAAACCTAGGGTCTTAAAAAACAAAAACAAAAACCTAGGGTCTTGGGGGTACCAATTTGATAAATGCTATTGAACCGCAGTGTGGTACTATAAGGTATGCCCTGGACTGGTAACTGCAAGGTTGGCAGTTCAAGCCCACCAGCCACCATGGCACTGCTTTATGACAAGGAAAGAACCTGAGAGCATCTAAGGAAAAAGGAAAAGTTACCTACAAAGGAGAACTAATAAGACATAGCCTTGATTTCTCAGCAGAAACCAGGCAAGCAGACAACGGAATGACATATATAAAACTCTGAAAGGAAAAAAAAAAATTGCCAATCAACAGTCATATATCCAGCAAAACTGTCCGTTAAATGTGACTGCAAAATTAGGTTATTTTCAGATAAACAGAAATTAAAAGAACTTGTCAAAACCAGACCAACCTTACAAAAAACACTGAGGGAAGTTCTTTGGACAGAGAACCAACAATAGTAGACAATAACCTGAGACAGTATCACCCAGACTCAACCCAGACATTCCAAATAAAACAGAACTGTAATAATGAAAACCCAGAATCAGAGGTATTTTTGTGCATATGTTTGTGATTATTTCATTTAAATAAGATCATATGGTGTTGGAGGAGAATATTGAAGGTGCCATGGGCTCTGGTAGCGTAGTGGTTACGAATCGGGCTGCTAACCTCAAGGTCAGCAGTTCGAAACTACCAGCGGTTCCGCGGGAGAAAGATGAGGC
>NW_006408536.1:25758126-25764851 GCF_000296735.1 Chrysochloris asiatica
CTTTCTACTCCCGTAAAGATTTACACCCTCGGAAACCCTATACAGGGTCGCTATGGGTCGGAACCGACTCGATGGCACATAACAACAACAACAACAAATGGGCTGCCACAAGAACCAACAGATCTGTATCAGAAGAAGTGCAGCCAGAGTGCTCTTGGAGGCCAGGATGGCCGAACTTCGTCTCTCATACTTCGGACATATTGTCAGGAGGGACCAGTCACTGGAGAAGGATATCATGTTTGGCATGGTGGAGGGTCAGAGGAAAAGAGGAAGACCCCCAGAGAGACAGACTGGTAAAGTGGTAGCATCAAGCGTGGCAATAATTGTGAGGTTGGCCTAGAATTGAGCAGTGTTTCGTTCTGTTGTGCATAGGATCGCTATGAGTTGGTGGACAGGTTTCTGTTTTCATTCTTATCTTCACTTCTTATGGGTATTTACCTAGGATTGAGATTGTTAGGTTTTATGGTAGTTCTAAAAGGATATAGTTCTTACATTGTCTTTTCTCCTTTGAGGAGTCCTGGTGTGGTCCTGTAGGATAAGTACTGGACTGCTAACTCCAAAGTTGGCAGTTCAACTCCACCAGCCACTCTTCAGAAATCATATAAAAGGTCATTATGAGTCAGAATTGACGCCATGGCAACATGGTAGTTTTATGGTCAGTTTTTTTAAGAACCACTAAACTTTTTTCCACAGTGGTGGTGGTGGTGGTGGTTCTGTGCCGTGGAGTCGGTTCCGACTCATAGCGACCCCCTATACAGGGTTTCCGAAGCTGTGAATCTTTACGGGAGCAGAAAGCCTCATCTTTCTCCCGTGGAACAGCTGGTAGTTTCGAACTGATGACCTTGTGGTTCGCGGCCCGATTTGTAACCACTCGCTACCAGAGCTCCTAGTGGTTACATCATTTTACATTTCCCCCAGCAATGGGTGAGTATCCCAGTTTCTCCATGACCTCTCAAATGTGGGATGGACTTACTGACCTGTTTCTAACTAAGAGAAGATGGCAAAAATGATGAGTCAAGGAAGACCAAGCAAATTTACATTGGGGATTATCATTCAACATAACCGATTTGATCACGTTCTCCCTGGAGCGCCCTGTGCTAAATGTGCTGCATGTATTAGACCTTCTAACCATCATGATAGCCTCTGAAATGGACTTGATTTTGGAAATGGGTCAGTGAGGATGAGAGCTATGAATATAGGTGTCCACGATAGAGAAGAAATCAACAAATCGAAATCCGTTCAGACAACTGAAAAGTTTCTGCTCCGCAATCGCTGTGCTGTGAGGGTTAGAGTATGGAGTTAAACCAAATAGATTTGAATACCAGCTCTACTGCTTCACGAGGGGGTGATTTTGGGACTCTGTTTTTTTTTGTTGTTGTTGTTAGGTGCCGCCAAGTCAGTTTCCACTGAAAGTGACCTTATGCGCAATAGAACAAAACACTACCCAGTCCTATGTCATCCTCATAATTGGTGTTAACCTTGAGCTCATTGCTGCGACCACTGTGTCAATACCCTCATCAGGGGCTTCGTTTTCTTTGACGAAACTCTATTCCACCAAGCATGAGGTCCTTCTCAGGGACTGGTCCCTCCTGATAATATGTCCTCAGAGAGTCAAAGTCTGGCCATCCTGGCTTCTAAGGAACATTCTGGCTGTACTTCTTCCAACACAAATTTGTTTGTTCTTTTAGCAGTCCATGATACTTTTAATATCTTCTCCAACACCATAGCTCAAATGCATCAGTTCTTCTACTGTCTTCCCTATCCATTGTCCATTTTTCATATGCATATGAGGTGATTGAAAATATCATGGCTTGGATCAGGCACACCTTAGTCCTTGAACTAATATCTTCACACTTTAAGACTTTAAGAGGTCTTTTGCAGCAGGTTTACCTAATGCAGTATGTTGTTTGATTTCTTGACTGCTGCTTCCATGAGCATTGATTGTGGATCCAAGCAAAATGAAGTTTTTGACAGTGTTGAGAATTTTTGTTGTCTTTATATTGGGGTGCAACCCATAGTAAAGGTTGTGGTTTTGATCTTCATCAGTAAGTATTTTAAGTCCTCTGTACTTCCAGCAAGCAAGGTCATATCATCCGTAAGGTCACTTTGACCATGTGGCATTACTGAGTGCCTACTGAATGCCTGGGGTCCTGGTGTGGTGTTGTAGGATAAGGACTGGACTGCTAACCCAAAGGTCGGCAGTTCAAACTCACCAGCCACTCCTTGGGAACCCTATACAGGGTTGCTATGAGTTGGAACCAACTTGACAACACTTAACAACAACACCAATGCCTTGGATATGGCTCTTTATATGTTCCATTTCATTTTTGACAACTTCTAACTTCCCTGGATTCATACTTTATACATTCCATGTTCTGATTATGAACGGTTGTTTCTCTTCATTTTAAGTTGTGCCCCATCTATAAATGAAGGTCACAACAGCTTCCTTTATTGAGGTCATTACAGTCAACTCTACTTTGTGGAGGCAGCTCTTTTCCAGTCGTATTTTGAGTGCCTTTCAACCTGAGGGCCTCAGCTTCTAGGACCATCTCTGAAGATATGCTGCTGGTATTCATAACATTTTCATGTTTCAGGATTAGATCTGACAATGCTCTGCTGCTCTTCCTAAGGTTTTCTGACGCTAACCATTCAGAAGTGGGTTCCTCTAACTCTTCCTAGTCTGTCTTAGTTTGGAAGCTCTGCTGCAAAGTGTCCATCTTGTATGACCCTGTGTGACATAGCTTTCAGCATCACAGCAACACACAAGCTACCCACAGTACACCAAAGTGACAGAGAAGTGTGGGACTCTAGGTCTGGGGTTTCTTCACCTATAAAAATAAGGGTAGAGTAAAACTCAATTTTTATTTGTGTGTGAAGGTTGACTTGGATAATGCATATCCAATTTCAGCATCATGCCTGGCACACAGTAAATCGCAAGGAACATGATATTTGCTATTATACGAGTATTATGATTTAAGGGCCAGGGCTAAGATATTTGAGTAGATGACCTTGGGTACAACACTAAATTCAGGTTTAACAAGTCCTGGTGTGGCGCTGTGGGTTAATGCGCCAGACTGCAAAGCCATTTGAACTGCAAGGTTGGTGGTTCAAGCTCACCAGCACCTCCTTGGAAATCCAATACAGGGTCGCTATGGGTCAGAATCGACTCGACGGCACTTAACAATAACAACAATATATCATGCTTAAGGAGTCCTGGTGGTATAGTGGGTTATGCTTGGGCTGCTAATCACAAGGTCAGTAGTTCGAGTCCACCAGGCGCCCTGTGGGAGAAAGATAGGCTTTCTGCTGTCATAAAGATATACAGCCTAGGAAACCCTATACAGGGTCACTATAAATTGAAATCGACTCCACGGAACATCACCACCATATAACATGCTTAACACTATTTTTTCCTAGTGTCAGTGTAAAAGATCTTTTTTCCTGATGATACCTTTTGGCCTTACAATATTAAATTGTCTTCTAAAGTAGAGAGTAGAATTTATAGCTTAATCTTCTCACATCATAGGTTAGGTTGTTGTTATATGCCGTCGAATCAATTTTGATTCACAACGACCCTGTACAGGGTTTCTGAAGAGCAGCTAGTGAGTTTGAACAGCCAACTTTGTGGTTTGCAGTCCAGTGCTTATCCTCCAGCGCCACACCAAGAGTCCTCTCACATCACAGTATTCATTAAGGCACAAGATCTCAAACACCCTTATATCTTACGATTAATCATTTTCACCTTCTAGAAAATAGTCATGACGCCATTTCTATCTTCAGAGCATGCTCAGTTTCTTAACACTGGGTCAGTGTGTAAGAAAGTGGCTTTTTGATAAACCCACCCATATGAAGCTATTTTGCCACTCTAGGCTTATTTCTTTTGACATCCACCAATTGTCACTGAAATGCCTTGGCAGTTAGTATATTCATTTATGGAGATTCTAGTGTATGAATCTGAAGAAGCTTTGTTAGGTCAACTGCAAAATAGCCATAGTTTAAAACTGAGATGTAGTTTAGGCATGGCGTAATCTAGCTATTTAATGCAATCAGCATTCTTAATTCCTATAGAAATTCTCTGCAGGTTTCTCATGTATTCCATTATCAGGCAGATGAAAATAATGCCCCTACTCCGTGACATGTTTCAGGAGCTTGGACTTCTATGGGATAGTGAGATGCTGCAAGCCGTTTACCCCAGATAACACTCTGAACGTGGAAATGATATCAGAGAGACCACAATAAGTCTGAGAGACACGGGCATTCTAAAACAAAAGCCAGTGATGATGAGCAAGAGCTGGGAGCCAATCAGATATAAGTCTGAAATATTATACGTCAGTCAATCAGAAAGTCCAATGTGATTTGGGACTATATAAGCAAAAAGATTAAATAACAAACAAGGGCAAACTAGGATGCCCTAACCTGGGACAGTGGACCCCAGGACTGAAAAGAAATCAGCAAACTGGAGGAAGTCCAGAGAAGATCATCTGCATGATGGTTTTTAAAGCAAAATATGAACTTTATAGTGTAGCCAAACCACAAAGTCAGACCCAAGGGGAATGATAACAATCTACAGATAGCTACAGGCTCTAAACACCAAGGGTAAAGAGGAATTTTGGCTGGAGATATGAAAAAGTTCCAAAGGATAAAGTTAAGAAAAGGGAAATTTCAGTTAAGCATCAGAATACATCCTTTGATAGTAAAATGTATGTGCTTGTAGATTGATCTCTCAAGAGAAAAGAAAAATATGACATATGCATTTTCGAGGATCCCTGATAAGAAGATACCTTGAATGTTAGACCAAGGATTCTAGAACATTCATTAGAATATTCTTGTGCCAGGACAAGATGGAATAGATATATTGGATTTTATTTTCTATCATGAACTTCTAGGGTAATTATAATGTGAAATGGATCGTAAAAAGACTGTTCTGCCCTTTAATAAAAAGCTAGCCTAAGGCTCTGAGTAATCGTAAGGCTCTGTGAAGAAAACATGATAAGCAAATATGAACAGTTGTTGTCTGCAGCAAATACCCTAATACAGGAACAAAGTCTTCAAGACCTGATTCTGAAAGTATATATGTTTAAAACCAATTCTTTCTAGACCTCCAGTTATAACAAAGGCAACTACTTTTGAAATTGGTAAATGAAACTCACAGATCTTCCTTAGTTGACTTTGGCGTAATATGGCAATCAGAAAGGTCAATGTGAGTTGAGTCTATAGCATCCAGGGGATTATATAATCAACAGGAGTACCTCAGGCTGCCTTAACCTGGAATGAACAAATACACCATAAGTCATGATGACTATAACAGAAACTCAATATCAGATTGACGATCAAAATTGTTTTTAAAATACCATTGAAAAAAACCTAAGAATTTTCTTTAAAAAAAAAAAAATTTTTTTTTGTTCCAGATGAGTCCTTACATTTACCCAGTGGGATCACTAGGGGGATGCAGAGGATGTGGACCACAGTGAGTAACACTCTCAGATGTGGTTGTTGTTGCTAGGTGGTATTGAGTAGATTTCAACTCATGACCCTACATATGGCAGAAAAGAGACACTGCCCAGTCCCTCAGCGCCCTCACAATCATTGTTATGCCCAAGCGCATTGTTGGTGCCTCTGTGTCAATCCATCTTACTGAACATCTTCCTCTTTTTTGCTGATCCTCTACTTTAATATTGAACGCACCGCGGACTGCCGGAAGAACAGACAATTCTGTCTAGGAAGAAGTACAACCAGAATGCTCATCAGAAGTAAGGATGGTGAGACATTGTGTCTCATACTGTGGACATATTCTCAGGTGGGACCACCCCTGGAGAAGGATATCATACATACTTGGTAAAATGGAGGGTCAGCGAAACAGAGGAAGACTGCCTCCCCCCACCCCCCCACCCCCGCCCAAGGAGCTGGATTGGCAGTGACAACAGCAGTGAGCTCAAGTGTAGTCACAATAGTGAGGATGGTGCCGGATGTGGCGGCGTTTCATTTTGTTGTGTATAGGGTCGCTATGAGTTGGAACTGACTCGATGGTACCTAACAACAACTACTGAGCCAGGCATGATGTCCTTCTCTCAGAACTGGTCCCTCTTGATGACATGTCAGACAGGGTGACACCAAAGTGACTGTCTATACTATTTTTTGTACAGTGTTTCAACAGAAATTAGTTATTTTCTGTGAAATTCTCCTGGTAGTAAGTTATAACAACAAAAAAACATTTTTAGTAAGTTCAGCTTACATGTATACCTACAAGGCTAAAAATCTATGCTAATTACATTTTGAGTCTTCTAATGTGCTCTGGCTAGAGCTGTCATTATTACCCAATGACACGGCTTCCTCTACACTGAGCTACAAGCACGTACTGTTTTCATCACTGCGGGTGTTTTTATAGTTGCTTATTTTTTCAAATTTTCTGATGCATTTGTTGCAATATGATACTTGTGAACCTATAACAATAACATTATCTTGAGCATGAAATAGTAATAAAAGGAAATTAAACATTTCTGCTCAGTTACTAATAATGTTGTAAAAATGTAATAATGTTCAATGTAAAAAGATTTTACATGACAATTTTGTTGTTACTATTCATATCATCTAAGAAATATTACAATTAATAATTTACAACTATATTTATTACAACTCTGGTAGCGTAGTGGTTACGAATCGGGCTGCGAACCTTAAGGTCAGTGGTTCGAAACTACCAGCTGCTCCGCGGGAGAAAGATGAGGCTT
>NW_006408536.1:25765082-25777341 GCF_000296735.1 Chrysochloris asiatica
TAAAGATTTACACCCTCGGAAACCCTGTACAGGGTCGCTATGGGTCGGAACCGACTCGACGGCACTTAACAACAACAACAACAAGTCTATACTTTGGAGTCCTGGTGTGGCTCTGTAGGATAAGCACTGGACTGCAAGGTCGGTTTGAACCACAAGGTTGGAGGTTCAAACTCACCAACCGCTCCTCAGAAACCCTATACAGGGTTGCTATGAGTCGGAACAGACTTGATGGTATTTAACAACCACAACAAATTTATAATTAGAATGAATAGTAAATATGAGTAAAGATTCTGCATGGTCTGGTATACGAGGAAGTGCACGGGTGGCACTATGAATGACCACACTGAGTGACAATAGTCTGTGATGCCACTGCATGTGCCATGTTTTCAAAGTGTACATTGAGTTTTAAAAAGGAGCACACAGTTCATTTAATGAATATTTTAAACAATGTATTCATTGCTCCCAATAGCCAAGCAAGCTCCAGGTTTTCCAAGGGTCAGAACCCCTTGGAAACAAGATGATGAATTAATTGGCACATGTCTGCTCCCCGCCCCAAATGCTAATACAAGAGTCTAGCTGCTCACTGAGTCTCTAACGCCCATGCCCAGGAATGTATGGTGTTTCGCCTGGAGGGTTATCATATTAGTCCTACCCAATCCGAGCAGGTTGCATTTTCAACCCTGTGGTCATGAGATGGGCTCAGAGAATTAGAATTTAGATGACTCATAAATTACATTTGCTCAACCACCTTGAGTTCTAAGTAGTTCTAGAAAGTGTGACTTTGTTAACCATCTACCCCAAATACCTAAATCCAGTGAGGCATAACTAATTTCTTGCAATGGTATCCAAATGCTAGAGGCATTAGGTTTTCATTAATAGTGACAAATTACAAGGTACTGTTACTCCAGAAATGGCAGGCAATCCCTGGCCCGCTCACTTATACTTCTCGCTTGGCTTGTTGAAGGATGGAAGACAATCAAAAGTAACAGTCTCCCAAATGTAACTGGTTAGCCAGGTAAGGAAACTAGCCACCTACAAGATTGTGCCTCTCAACATCACGCCTAATTGGCAGCCACTGAGCCCCGGTGGCATGCCTAGTGGGTTAAGCATTGGGCTGCTAACTGCAGGGTCAGTGGTTCAAGTCCACCAGCCACCTCATGGGGATAAGATGAGGCTGTCTACTCTCATAAAGATTTTTAGTCTCCGAAATCCTAGACCTTTTGGAGTCCCTATGAGTCAGAATTGACTAATGGCATCGGATTAGGTTATTTTGGGTTGAACATACTTAAGTCCTGATGTGGTGCTATAGGATAAGGACCAGATTGGTAATCTCAAGGTTGGTGGTTCTAACCCATCAGCCACTTGAACAACAACATACTTAAGAGGTTCAGGCCAGGCAAAGAGGTGAGAAGAGATGGACAGGAGTGTGATGCTGAGAAATTGCTAGCAGAGAGCTCAAAGTTACCGGATTTCCTTGGGTGCAGCCTTTACAAAAAAACATGCACCTTAGAGATCCCAGGGCCCCTACCATTTATAGAAGCATCAAGTTCTCCTGTTAGTAGGATTTCATGAAGCACCTCCTCCTAGATAACTCACACTAGCCATATTTTTCAAAATGGAAAGGCCGTATTTTATTCCCTGAGAATTTCATGGAGGAATAAAGGTAGTCTTCTAAAAAAAGTTGGACAATTCTTACCTACAAGAAACAGGATGAATGTTTATGTCAAACACTGGTATTATTATTTATAAGTTAAAGTTCATTGTAAGTCCTTTTTTCCCTTTTGATAAACGTTCAAGGAAAAGCACCTTTACATTTATAGAAAATTCTCTTCACCGTAAAGTGGGAAAAGGGGACAGGAAAGCAAAGTTTAAATAAAGAAGGCAGGCGCTACCAACATCTTGTCCGCTACCTTGCTGATGCTAAGTGTTCCACAGTAAGGGAAGAAGCCGCTCCTGGTTTCCAACAGGGATCACTGAGGTCGCCCTGCATATCCCCGCTTCCCAGGAAGGTGGCCCCGGAACACAGCGCACAGAAGTGGCCCCAAGAGGGACCCGGAGACCAGACCGAGGATTTGGTAAGCTGGAATCTCAAACGCCCTGATGGCTGCCAGGCTTCCCTCAGCCCTCCTCTTGGTTTCCATTTACACACGTGTTCACAGCCCTTCTTAGCAGGTCCCCATCACCAGTCCGTGCCTGGGCAGCTTCTACATTGGAACTGAGTCCCCTGTCCTTCCGCTTTTAAAACAAAAACAGCGGAGGGCTAGAGGGGTGAGGAAGGCTGGAGATTTCACTCCATCAGGGCAATCGTCCTGGGCAGCCCATCTGACACCAGTGGGTGGGGTGCAATCTGACACCTCCCTTCCTTTCTAGAAACGTGAGTGGAGCTGGCGCCCAGACCCCTGGACCTGGGGGAGGGGAAATGGGGGAAGGTCCGCACTCTGGTTGTCATGCCTTTCTCCCCAGGAGACGCGCTATCAGTGGTCAGCTGCCTCTCCCCATGGCTCCCAGGTTTGGCGCCTAGAAAACGCCCCCCCCCCCCCCAGTTCTGCTTTCTCCTGCTCCTTGCTCCGCCCCAACCCAGCCCTAGCTCTCCTCCGGGCCCTAGGTGACCCGACCACCAGCTTCTCGCTGACTCTGGCGGGAGCATGCGGTGACCTCTCTGTGCCCACCCTGGGCCCCAAGCTCAGCTGCGAAGATCAAGTCACCCTCCCGAGCAGAACCCGGGCTCCCGGCCCTAGACGACGCGACTTAGCTCCCAGCTTTGCCAATAACGCCGAGTGCAGCCAGGAATTCCTACTCCGTCGCCACCCAGCTCTTGGAAGGTCCTGGGCTCAGAGCGCTCTGGGCCCCCCACTTTGAGCGAGCCAGTATCCCGCGGGAACCTTGAGTTTTTAGACCCCCTTGTGCCTCTCCTATCAGAACTGTGAGCGCAGCGGTTAAGTGGAGCCAGCTGCGCCTCTCCGGGCGCTCCAGGTCTCACTGAGAAGGCTCCCCTGCGCCCGTCTCGGACTCAGGAAGACGCCCGGTGGCGGCGCAGGAGTCCGGCGGGCGCGCCCTGGGCGCACGCCCAGGCAGCCTCCTCCCCAGCCCTCGGGACCGTGCTCCGGAGGCGAGGAGGAGCCTGCTGGAGACTGCGAGACTGTCCCAAGCCAGCGAGCGAGCGAGTGAGCGAGCAAGCGCGGTGTCTCCCGCCTCAGTTGCAAAGGGGGAGTGGCGCTGGCGGCTGGAGCTGAGAGCCCTGTGAGCGCCTGACCTTCCTCCTCTTCTTCCTCTCGTCCCGGGACTCGGGCTCCTGGGAAGGTTCTAGTACTGCGGAGGCCCCGGCCCCCTTTCCTAGAAGGCTGGTGATGGCACGCCGGCTCCCGCCCCCGCCGGGGTCCTTGGCTGGCGCGAGGGGCTCGTGAGTCTGTTCTGCCCTCAGGCGCCCGCGCGCCCGCATCCTCCCGCGCCGCCGCCCGCAGCCCGGCCCGGCGCCACCGCGATGTCGGCTCAGAGTCTGCTGCACAGCGTGTTCTCCTGCTCGTCGCCTGCCCCAGGCGGCGCGGCCGCGGCTAAGGGTCACTCCAAGAGAAAACTGCGCCAGACTCGCAGCCTGGACCCGGCCCTGATCGGTGGCCGCGGAGCTGAGGCGGGCGCCGACGGCGAGCCTGGGCCACGAGGGACTACAGGGATCCGTCTGTGCTCCTCGATGACCTCTGCAGAGGGCCAGGGACCCCGCGCGGCGTCCTTGCCCCGTGGCCTGCCCCCTCGAGCCGCCCGTCTGCCGCCCCCGAGACCCCTCTGCTCGTCCTTCTCCACGCCCAGCACCCCGCAGGAGAAGTCGCCGTCGGGCAGCTTGCACTTTGACTATGAGGTCCCACTGGGTCGCAGCGGCCTCAAGAAGAGCCTGGCCTGGGATGTACCTTCCATGCTGGCCGGCCCAGGCGGTGGCCGGAGCGCTGCAAGCATCCTCTGCTCGTCTGCGGGCGGCTCCAATGGCATTTTCGCTTCTCCCCGAAGGTGGCTCCAGCAGAGGAGGTCCCAGCCCCCACCCAGCAGCCGCGGCCCCTCCTACGTCGTGTGGAAGTCTGAGGTAGGGACCCACCCGCCCGGGCTCAAGGGGCTGACTTGAATCGCAGGGCCGCTGAGGGGTTTCATGGTATGGCTGTCCTGCCTGGGCTGGTCAGATGATGCCTGGGAATGGGCCATCCCTAGTGGCAACCTGCGTGTATGTCTTAATGGGACTTCTTGGCTCCACTCCTTAAACTCGATGAGGGCTGGACCAAGAGTGGGTGTTCTGGTTTCATGTTTGTGCGGCAGGCAATTTCAGTGGGACATTCCGCCCCTTTACCCAATGTTGATTCGTTTTCGAAACTCAAATAATGGACTTCTCTGCTGGTTTAAGGAGCTCTGGTAGCGTAGTGGTTACGAATCGGGCTGCTAACCTCAAGGTCAGCAGTTCGAAACTACCAGCGGTTCCGCGGGAGAAAGATGAGGCGTTCTGCTCCTGTAAAGATTTACAGACTCGGAAACGCTGTTCAGGGTCACTATGAGTCGGAACCGACTCCAAGGTATTTAACAACAACTACGTGCTATTTGTTTGGAGTCCTGGTGTGGTGCTGTGGGGTTAATGCGCAGGACTGCAAGGTCGGTTTGAACTGCAAGGCCCGCTGTGAAAACCCTATACAGGGATGATATGAGTTGGAGAGGACTCGAAGGCATTTACCAAAAACAATGCTGTTTGTATGGACTCCTGGTGTGGCGCTGATACAGCACTGAATTTTGAATCACAAGGTCGGCAGTTCAAACCCACCAGCTACTCCTGTACATGGGGTAGCAGTGAGTCAGAACTGACTGGACAGCACAGAACACCAACATGCTGTTTGTAAGGCTTGGAGGAGGCATGCTTTGAAATGTCTGACTTCTGTTCTGACAGAGACTTCAGGAACATTCTGGAGGGTGTTGTTGATAACTCTCTCTGTGTGTATGTGTTTGGGTGGCAGAAGGGAATAAACTACTAGAATTCTCTAGTATTGATCTCTTCCTTTTCCTACAATGACCAAGGCCCAGTTTCAGAAATCTGAGTATAAGAAAAAAATAGTGTCCTTAGGGGTATGGAAGCTCATGGCTATATATATTCTTAACTTCTACCAAATAAACAGAAACCAATAGTAAATCAGGCACTCAGAGGGAGCGATTTGGTACCTTTGAAATGTATGTTCTCTGTTTAAGAATGTTAGAGGAACAGAGCCAATGGGAAACTGGTTGATGGGTTCTTAGAAAATCTGTTTACTTTCCGAGAATAAACATGAGTTGCTTTGAAAATGAACACCTCCTATCCTTTCTGGTCCACCAACTCTATAGGCTTACCTCAGATCTGTTTCTATAAGGGAAGGGAAATTCAATTCGTGGAAACAGAATACTCTAAAGTATAAGTAACATTACAGAAATGAAGTGAAATACCACGTAATGGCGTGAGATTTAGGCCGATGGAAACCCAACCATGGAGCAGTTTCGAAATAGCATCCAAGACTGTATCTGTCCCTATTAACATAAGATAAATATCACATTTCAGCCTCCTTTATCGGAAGTATTAGCATCTCAGATGAATAAAGTGTGTGTGTTAGGATATAGATTACTAAAAGGGAACCAGTGTTGTTCACTGTTCTGCCTGGTGTTTTAAGGAAGGTAGGCAGTAGAAACAAAAGTCGAGGCAGAGAGCAAGAGATTATACCCAAACCATAGAACTCAGCACTATAAAACGAACCGAAACCCAACCCAGTGGATTCTGACTCCTAGCATCCTGATAGAACAGAGTAGAACTGCTCCATAGGGTTTCCAAGGCTGTAAATCTTTCCAGAAGCAGACTGCCTCATCTTTCTTCCGCGGAGTGACCCGGTGGGTCCAAACTGTTAGTAGCCCAACACTTAAGCCTCTGTCGTCTACCAGAGGCTGGATTTTGGCTCTATTTCCAAAGCATATGTTATCAGGTTAATCTGTTGTTTGGCCTGCAGATGATCCCAACTGGTTGCAGTTCATCTTCAATCTCCATTAAACTCTCACTGTCAATAGAACTACCTGTTCCAGGCAGGGTTTGGGCACCTGCATCAATCTCATGTACCATGACTTGACTTCTTTGCAGCAGTTAATGGGAAGTACAGAAACCATCTAGCAAAGAGCATGCACATTTCTCATAAATGCATGCGTGTCTGAGGGGAGATTCCTTTAAGCTTGGGGCAGATACGGAGTGACTGGATGGGGACCCTGGTGTGTAGGTCTAAGGCAAATGCTATTCTAACCTAACTCCTAGGCCTGGCATGTCTTTTCATTTCTATTATTTTTTCCCAAGTAGTGACGTCGTTAATGCAAGGAATGTGTTACAAAGGTGTGGGGAGGTCAGAAGAAGCTTAATAGGTAAAGTGGGGTGTTACGGAAGTTAGGAGTCTACCAGCAATGTGGGGTTAGAGGAGCAGAAGGGAGCAAATGTATCACCCAAGGATGGGGAAGCTGTAACCCCCCCAAACCTGCCCTTCCTGCTGCTACTGCTGGAACTAGCCCCACAGCCCCGGGCAGTACTATGTGCTCTTCTTAGGTGGCTTCCCGTCTATGCACTACACGTCTGTCAACCACCGACGTAGTCGGAAGCAGAACTTCTCTCCCCTTACTCCCACCTTCAAACATCACATGAGAGTTGTCATTGGCAGCACCTTACTGGAACCAAGTTGATGAGAGAATCTGAGAAATGTGGTTTTCCAGTTTCTAGTCTGTGGACCTGGAATTCACTGGTCTGCGTTACCTTTCAATGGTCGAACACTCTGGAACCCCCTACAAACACCAAGGGGGCGATCCATCCGATTGGTGATTGCTTGTCCTTCTCACCTGCAAACAAAGCTGAGTCCTTTGTCCTAAAAGAGAAACTTGACTAACTATCCAAAATCCAGTAGTAAGCACCTTGTAGTGTGATTTAGAGGCCCTTGGGGGGTGGGGGAGGGAGGAGGATTAGGTTCATAGGGATCTGGCCTGTTTCCTGGTTTCTGTGGCTCAGGCTTTCCCCACCTCAACTCTGTGGACATTTGAGACTAGATCATTCTTTGCTGTGGAGGCTGTCCTGTGCCTTGCAGGATGTTCAGCAGCATCCCTCCTGGTTTCCAGCCACTAGATGCCAATAGTATTTCCTAACCCCACCAGTGTACCAAAGATAGTTACAGATGCTGCCCAATATCTACAGACGTAGGCCAGTCACCCTGGATGGCAGTCATATTAGGAAGTTCAACGGGGCACCTCCTGAGGCCATCTGAGTGGCCCCAACAATGTGTTGAATTGGCATCAAGTTTCCCTGGGGTCTTTGTGTGAATCCAGAGTCTGGATGGTCCCTCTTGAGTCATGACTGCGTGTTCCACATTCCTCTGGTGATTTGCTCACCGTCTCTCCTTCTCTTTCCTCACAGCCGAAAACCTGACAAGTCAGTACAATGTAGAGCCAGTTTCAGCTCAGTTTTTTCAATGGATCCTCTGGTTTGAAACTAAACTGTAGTTAGACTCTCACTCCCTAGACGCTCACAAATCTGACAGCTGTATTACTTTGGCTCAGAAGTAGCCATTTTCCAACCTGTACCCAGGAGGTGTTAGACAAAGTCAGTTCTGATTCTCTGAATATTGCCTCACTTTGCTTTTGCAGGTGGTTTTAACACCATCTGATTCCTGGACATGCTGGGTAGATTATCTATTGAGTAGAAAAAGGAACAAGACAAGGGGACAGATACATGGTGACTGGAGATGGAATGGTGCATGTTTCTCCACTTGTATTCTTAGTAGCTGAGCTCAGCCCCTAACTAGCAGCACAGAAGAGTCCATGGACTCTCCTAATTCTAATGATGAAGGATTGGGATTATGGCCCATAGTTTATCTGGAGTTTGCCAGCTTCTTTCAGGCATAAATAAAATTATTTTTAACTTTCCAGGACATTGATGTGTATCTGTCTCCATTTCACAAGCGTTTCTTGAGCATAGGCATGTCTTCCAGGAATGCAGAGGGGCTAAGATACGTGGTCAGCCTTCAAAGAGGCACAGGACAGAGGACTCAGGGCCAAGAGGGACCAGACGGGGTGGGGATTCATGGTGTATTGGGGGAGTCATAGACGGTGTTACTATGCAGAAAACATTTGAACTGTGATAACTGCCACTTAGGAGGAGGTGAGGGGCGGGGATTCCCTTTGGTGAAAGAGAGAGGGGCTTGGCTCTTGGTGACACCAAAGTTTCCAGTGATGAGAGCTTTGAAGGCCTGCAGTGAAATAGTCTGTGTGGGGATATTAGGACGCCGGCCGTTGAAAGCATCCAGAAACCACATAGCTTTTTATGCAGTAGCCTAATGAAACGGAAAGGAATCCTGGTTCTACACAACAGCTAAGTGTGCGGCTGTTAACCAAAAGGTTGATTTTTCGAACCCACTCAGCTGCTCCACAGTGGAACAACCTGGCAATCTGTTCCTGTACAGATTTTTGTTGTTGGTGGGTGCTGTTGAGTTGGTTCCGACTCCCAGTGACCCTCTTACAACAGAATGAAACACTGCCTGGTTCTGACCCACCCTCACAGTCCTCTCTATGTTGGTGTGCACTGTCGCTGCCAATGTGTCAATTCATCTCACTGGGGTTCTTCCTCTTTTTCGATGACCTGCTGCTTTATGTATGATGTTTTTTTCCAGGGATTAGCGCTGTAGGATAAGCACTGGACTGCTAACTGTAAGGTCAGTGGTTCAAAACCACCAGCAGCTCCTCAGAAATGCTGTACAGGGTCACAACAAGCTAGAACCAGCTTGACAGCGCTTAGCAACAACAACAGTCCTTCCAGTAAAGATTACAGCCTGAAAAGTCCTATGCGGTAGGTCTATGCTGTCACATGACATACCCCTGAGTCAAAACCGACTTGACATCTTGACAGCATTCAACAACAACATTGAAATGCGAGACTGGACACATATATTTTTCAAAAAGTTTTTTTATTGTGAATTGAATGATAGTTTACATGGGAGAGCATCAGCTTTTACATTCATCCTATCATGTTTCTTTTCATTGCAAAGATTACAATCCCCTCCATGCATCATCATTCAATAGCATTTGCTTCCAATCCCTCTGGGTTTTTTTTTTGTTTTGGATGTACATCGAAGCACTTAGGAATATATAACCATTCAGATTACCAAAGGGTATACCCTGTACACCAGCCCCCTGGCCGCCAGCACACAGCCCCTCTCGCTCCTGGAGTCTAGAGTCCCCAGCTGTTACTGGACACATTTTTGAGGGGTAACCCCAGGGACAGATAAAAATGACAGAGCAACCAAAGCACATTTCCCACCCAGCAAACCACCCCCTTGGCACCATGTCTGCAGCGAGGGCTGGAAGAATGGAGTGCTGGCCGGCTCGAAGCCTGACATGTGTGGAGCAGAGAATGTCTCACTTATGTGTTGGATGACAGTGTTCAGCAGGTGGGGGAGCATAGATTATGAATAAGCCCCCTTTGCGGTTTTCTCAGGGGAGAGGACTCTATTCTGTAGGGCAGTACTTTCAACCTGGGGGTTGACTTTGCTCTCAAGGGAACATTGAGAATGAAGGCACTATTGGGGATGCCATGGTTTTCTATTGTTGTCGCAGTAACAAATGACCACAAACTTAGTGGCTTAAAACATCACGATCATAGTATCTTTTCATTCTGGAGGTTAGAGGGCCTAGTGGGTCTCCTCAGGCTAACGCCAAGGTGTCAGCAGGGCTGTTAACTTCGGGAGGCTCCAGGGAAGGATCTGTTCGTTGGCTTATTCCAGAGGCCTCCTTTCTTCATCTTCAAAACCAGCCACATTGCGTGTCTCTGACCCTTCTTGCTGGTCAGTTTTCCCTCTGATTCTCTTACTGCTTCATGATGACATTGGGACCATCTGAAATCTCCCCAGTTTCTCAAAGCCAGCTGATTGGCAACCTTATTCCACCTGTAACCTTGATCCCTTTTGTCATTTAATGAAACATATTCACAGATTAGGAGCCCTGTAATGGGTTATGTGTTGGGTTGCTAACTGCAAGGTCAGCAGTTCAAATCCACCAGCTCTCTGCAGGAGAAAGAGGAGGCTGTCTGCTCCTGTAAAGATTTACAGCCTTGGAAATCCTACATAGGGTCGCTATGAATCCGACTTTATGGCAGTGGATTCTAGGGTTGAGAATTCATGTCTTTGAATTATGGTTTTGGCAAAGAATATTCAGCATGCTATGCACTGTGAGAACAATGAAAAAAAAAATCTGTCCAGAATGCTCCTTAGAAGCAAGAATGGCAAGACTTTGTCTCCTATACTTTAGACTTGTTATCAGGGGTGACCAGTCCTTGGAGAAGAACATCATGTTAGGTAAGGTAGAGGGCCAATGAAAAAGAGGAAGACATTCAGCCAGATAGATTGACAGACACAGTGGCTGCAACAATGGGCTCCAGTATAGCAAGAATTGTGAGACTGGCTCAGGACTCGGCATTGCTGTGATGTCACCTTACTATAGTGACAGCAGGATAATGACGTAGATGTCTTTGGGGGAACACTGTGTATCTATCACGGATTGGGGGGTAGTACTGACATCTGGTGGGCAGAGACTGGGGATGCTGCTAAACACCTTACAATGCACCAGATGACCTCCAAATGTCAAGGGTGTCAATCAAGGTGGAACTGCCCTGGTATAGAGAATGGGCAAAGTGGTGAGTTTGAAGCACCAGGGTGCAACATGAACAGAGCATGGGTTGGAAGAGAGCACCGTGTAGGGACTATAGATATTCACAGGAAGTGGGCACAGGCCAACTCTGTGAATAAATGGGAGCCAGCATCTGTTATGGATTGAATTATGTCGGCACTTAACAACAACAACACCATACCTGTGGTTGGAGTCCTGGTGTGACGCTGTAGGATAAGCAGTGGACTGCTAACCACTAGGTTGGCAGATCAAACACACCAGCCGCTCCTTGGAAACCCCTATACAGGGTCTCTATGAGTTTGAACTTAACACTTAGCAACAGCAACAATAGCTGTGGTTATAATCCCATGTGGAAATGGATTTGTTATGCGAATGGGGGAGGTACTATTAGTGTGAGGTTTCTAAGTCAGTCTCTTTTGAGGTATAAAATCGCAGATTGAGCAAGCAAACAGCTGATGGAAGAGACGTGAGCTCTCCAAGGAACCCAGAAATAGAAGTTACAAAGGTACAAGGACCTTCCCCAAGAATGAACAGAGAGAAAAAGCCTTCTCCCGGAGCCATCACCCCACATTCGGACGTCTAGCTTCCTAAACTGTGAGCAGATCGGTTTCTCTTTGTGAAAGCCTGTGCATTGTGTAGTTTTTCCGTTAAAGTAGCATTAGATAACTAATGAAGCCTGGAAGCCATAAGCCTGCTTCTGTATTTCCCACTTCTTTCTTTATTTTATTTTTTTAATGCTTTATTGTGAATTATGTGATAGTTTACATGGGAGGACATCAGCTTCACATTGATCTCGTCGTATATCATTTCCTTGCCATGGTTACAATGCATTCCATGCATCATCGATCAACCAGACGGTATACTCCGCAAGTCCGCACACCTCCCCTCTCTCTCTGCAGGTTTAAAGTCTCCAGCAGCTCCATCGCCCCACTTCTTTATTTTAGCTAATCATTTTCCCGCATGGTTGAACTACTTGAAAACGGAACGCTCATTCATTTTTGCAGTCTCAAAATCTAGCCCAACGGTTGACACTTTATGGCAGGATTTTGGTATGATCACCCATTAGAGCAGTGTCTGGAAGCATTCTCAGTTGTTGCACTGAGGATGGGGAGATTGCTACGGACATATTGTGAGTAGAGGCCAAGGATGCTATTAAACATCCCACAATGCACAGGACACCGCCTTAGAAACCCTATGCAGTCTTGAGTCGGAGCTAACTTAATGACAGTGACCTTGAACTCTGCGATACCTAGATAGCATGAGCCATATGGATTGAGGGGAAGGGGAGCTCCTGTTTCCTTAGTTGAAGTCTGGTTCTTGGAATCTCATGCCAGTCTAAGGGAAAGTGTCAGAATTCTGTCCGTGACTGGGAATTTGCATGTGACAGCCATTCTCCAAGATCCCAGAGACACGCCTTTAGGCCATGGGCTCTTGTTCGAAAGTGTTCTGAGGTTATCATCAATGTTGTTGTTGTTAAGTGCTGTCGAGTCAGTTCCGACCCATAGCGACCCTGTACAGGGTTTCCGAAGGTGTAAATCTTTACGGGAGTAGAAAGCCTCATCTTTCTCCC
>NW_006408536.1:25777441-25798174 GCF_000296735.1 Chrysochloris asiatica
GTTCGAAACTACCAGCGGTTCCGCGGGAGAAAGATGAGGCGTTCTGCTCCTGTAAAGATTTACAGACTCGGAAACGCTGTTCAGGGTCACTATGAGTCGGAACCGACTCCAAGGTATTTAACAACAACTACGTGCTATTTGTTTGGAGTCCTGGTGTGGTGCTGTGGGGTTAATGCGCAGGACTGCAAGGTCGGTTTGAACTGCAAGGCCCGCTGTGAAAACCCTATACAGGGATGATATGAGTTGGAGAGGACTCGAAGGCATTTACCAAAAACAATGCTGTTTGTATGGACTCCTGGTGTGGCGCTGATACAGCACTGAATTTTGAATCACAAGGTCGGCAGTTCAAACCCACCAGCTACTCCTGTACATGGGGTAGCAGTGAGTCAGAACTGACTGGACAGCACAGAACACCAACATGCTGTTTGTAAGGCTTGGAGGAGGCATGCTTTGAAATGTCTGACTTCTGTTCTGACAGAGACTTCAGGAACATTCTGGAGGGTGTTGTTGATAACTCTCTCTGTGTGTATGTGTTTGGGTGGCAGAAGGGAATAAACTACTAGAATTCTCTAGTATTGATCTCTTCCTTTTCCTACAATGACCAAGGCCCAGTTTCAGAAATCTGAGTATAAGAAAAAAATAGTGTCCTTAGGGGTATGGAAGCTCATGGCTATATATATTCTTAACTTCTACCAAATAAACAGAAACCAATAGTAAATCAGGCACTCAGAGGGAGCGATTTGGTACCTTTGAAATGTATGTTCTCTGTTTAAGAATGTTAGAGGAACAGAGCCAATGGGAAACTGGTTGATGGGTTCTTAGAAAATCTGTTTACTTTCCGAGAATAAACATGAGTTGCTTTGAAAATGAACACCTCCTATCCTTTCTGGTCCACCAACTCTATAGGCTTACCTCAGATCTGTTTCTATAAGGGAAGGGAAATTCAATTCGTGGAAACAGAATACTCTAAAGTATAAGTAACATTACAGAAATGAAGTGAAATACCACGTAATGGCGTGAGATTTAGGCCGATGGAAACCCAACCATGGAGCAGTTTCGAAATAGCATCCAAGACTGTATCTGTCCCTATTAACATAAGATAAATATCACATTTCAGCCTCCTTTATCGGAAGTATTAGCATCTCAGATGAATAAAGTGTGTGTGTTAGGATATAGATTACTAAAAGGGAACCAGTGTTGTTCACTGTTCTGCCTGGTGTTTTAAGGAAGGTAGGCAGTAGAAACAAAAGTCGAGGCAGAGAGCAAGAGATTATACCCAAACCATAGAACTCAGCACTATAAAACGAACCGAAACCCAACCCAGTGGATTCTGACTCCTAGCATCCTGATAGAACAGAGTAGAACTGCTCCATAGGGTTTCCAAGGCTGTAAATCTTTCCAGAAGCAGACTGCCTCATCTTTCTTCCGCGGAGTGACCCGGTGGGTCCAAACTGTTAGTAGCCCAACACTTAAGCCTCTGTCGTCTACCAGAGGCTGGATTTTGGCTCTATTTCCAAAGCATATGTTATCAGGTTAATCTGTTGTTTGGCCTGCAGATGATCCCAACTGGTTGCAGTTCATCTTCAATCTCCATTAAACTCTCACTGTCAATAGAACTACCTGTTCCAGGCAGGGTTTGGGCACCTGCATCAATCTCATGTACCATGACTTGACTTCTTTGCAGCAGTTAATGGGAAGTACAGAAACCATCTAGCAAAGAGCATGCACATTTCTCATAAATGCATGCGTGTCTGAGGGGAGATTCCTTTAAGCTTGGGGCAGATACGGAGTGACTGGATGGGGACCCTGGTGTGTAGGTCTAAGGCAAATGCTATTCTAACCTAACTCCTAGGCCTGGCATGTCTTTTCATTTCTATTATTTTTTCCCAAGTAGTGACGTCGTTAATGCAAGGAATGTGTTACAAAGGTGTGGGGAGGTCAGAAGAAGCTTAATAGGTAAAGTGGGGTGTTACGGAAGTTAGGAGTCTACCAGCAATGTGGGGTTAGAGGAGCAGAAGGGAGCAAATGTATCACCCAAGGATGGGGAAGCTGTAACCCCCCCAAACCTGCCCTTCCTGCTGCTACTGCTGGAACTAGCCCCACAGCCCCGGGCAGTACTATGTGCTCTTCTTAGGTGGCTTCCCGTCTATGCACTACACGTCTGTCAACCACCGACGTAGTCGGAAGCAGAACTTCTCTCCCCTTACTCCCACCTTCAAACATCACATGAGAGTTGTCATTGGCAGCACCTTACTGGAACCAAGTTGATGAGAGAATCTGAGAAATGTGGTTTTCCAGTTTCTAGTCTGTGGACCTGGAATTCACTGGTCTGCGTTACCTTTCAATGGTCGAACACTCTGGAACCCCCTACAAACACCAAGGGGGCGATCCATCCGATTGGTGATTGCTTGTCCTTCTCACCTGCAAACAAAGCTGAGTCCTTTGTCCTAAAAGAGAAACTTGACTAACTATCCAAAATCCAGTAGTAAGCACCTTGTAGTGTGATTTAGAGGCCCTTGGGGGGTGGGGGAGGGAGGAGGATTAGGTTCATAGGGATCTGGCCTGTTTCCTGGTTTCTGTGGCTCAGGCTTTCCCCACCTCAACTCTGTGGACATTTGAGACTAGATCATTCTTTGCTGTGGAGGCTGTCCTGTGCCTTGCAGGATGTTCAGCAGCATCCCTCCTGGTTTCCAGCCACTAGATGCCAATAGTATTTCCTAACCCCACCAGTGTACCAAAGATAGTTACAGATGCTGCCCAATATCTACAGACGTAGGCCAGTCACCCTGGATGGCAGTCATATTAGGAAGTTCAACGGGGCACCTCCTGAGGCCATCTGAGTGGCCCCAACAATGTGTTGAATTGGCATCAAGTTTCCCTGGGGTCTTTGTGTGAATCCAGAGTCTGGATGGTCCCTCTTGAGTCATGACTGCGTGTTCCACATTCCTCTGGTGATTTGCTCACCGTCTCTCCTTCTCTTTCCTCACAGCCGAAAACCTGACAAGTCAGTACAATGTAGAGCCAGTTTCAGCTCAGTTTTTTCAATGGATCCTCTGGTTTGAAACTAAACTGTAGTTAGACTCTCACTCCCTAGACGCTCACAAATCTGACAGCTGTATTACTTTGGCTCAGAAGTAGCCATTTTCCAACCTGTACCCAGGAGGTGTTAGACAAAGTCAGTTCTGATTCTCTGAATATTGCCTCACTTTGCTTTTGCAGGTGGTTTTAACACCATCTGATTCCTGGACATGCTGGGTAGATTATCTATTGAGTAGAAAAAGGAACAAGACAAGGGGACAGATACATGGTGACTGGAGATGGAATGGTGCATGTTTCTCCACTTGTATTCTTAGTAGCTGAGCTCAGCCCCTAACTAGCAGCACAGAAGAGTCCATGGACTCTCCTAATTCTAATGATGAAGGATTGGGATTATGGCCCATAGTTTATCTGGAGTTTGCCAGCTTCTTTCAGGCATAAATAAAATTATTTTTAACTTTCCAGGACATTGATGTGTATCTGTCTCCATTTCACAAGCGTTTCTTGAGCATAGGCATGTCTTCCAGGAATGCAGAGGGGCTAAGATACGTGGTCAGCCTTCAAAGAGGCACAGGACAGAGGACTCAGGGCCAAGAGGGACCAGACGGGGTGGGGATTCATGGTGTATTGGGGGAGTCATAGACGGTGTTACTATGCAGAAAACATTTGAACTGTGATAACTGCCACTTAGGAGGAGGTGAGGGGCGGGGATTCCCTTTGGTGAAAGAGAGAGGGGCTTGGCTCTTGGTGACACCAAAGTTTCCAGTGATGAGAGCTTTGAAGGCCTGCAGTGAAATAGTCTGTGTGGGGATATTAGGACGCCGGCCGTTGAAAGCATCCAGAAACCACATAGCTTTTTATGCAGTAGCCTAATGAAACGGAAAGGAATCCTGGTTCTACACAACAGCTAAGTGTGCGGCTGTTAACCAAAAGGTTGATTTTTCGAACCCACTCAGCTGCTCCACAGTGGAACAACCTGGCAATCTGTTCCTGTACAGATTTTTGTTGTTGGTGGGTGCTGTTGAGTTGGTTCCGACTCCCAGTGACCCTCTTACAACAGAATGAAACACTGCCTGGTTCTGACCCACCCTCACAGTCCTCTCTATGTTGGTGTGCACTGTCGCTGCCAATGTGTCAATTCATCTCACTGGGGTTCTTCCTCTTTTTCGATGACCTGCTGCTTTATGTATGATGTTTTTTTCCAGGGATTAGCGCTGTAGGATAAGCACTGGACTGCTAACTGTAAGGTCAGTGGTTCAAAACCACCAGCAGCTCCTCAGAAATGCTGTACAGGGTCACAACAAGCTAGAACCAGCTTGACAGCGCTTAGCAACAACAACAGTCCTTCCAGTAAAGATTACAGCCTGAAAAGTCCTATGCGGTAGGTCTATGCTGTCACATGACATACCCCTGAGTCAAAACCGACTTGACATCTTGACAGCATTCAACAACAACATTGAAATGCGAGACTGGACACATATATTTTTCAAAAAGTTTTTTTATTGTGAATTGAATGATAGTTTACATGGGAGAGCATCAGCTTTTACATTCATCCTATCATGTTTCTTTTCATTGCAAAGATTACAATCCCCTCCATGCATCATCATTCAATAGCATTTGCTTCCAATCCCTCTGGGTTTTTTTTTTGTTTTGGATGTACATCGAAGCACTTAGGAATATATAACCATTCAGATTACCAAAGGGTATACCCTGTACACCAGCCCCCTGGCCGCCAGCACACAGCCCCTCTCGCTCCTGGAGTCTAGAGTCCCCAGCTGTTACTGGACACATTTTTGAGGGGTAACCCCAGGGACAGATAAAAATGACAGAGCAACCAAAGCACATTTCCCACCCAGCAAACCACCCCCTTGGCACCATGTCTGCAGCGAGGGCTGGAAGAATGGAGTGCTGGCCGGCTCGAAGCCTGACATGTGTGGAGCAGAGAATGTCTCACTTATGTGTTGGATGACAGTGTTCAGCAGGTGGGGGAGCATAGATTATGAATAAGCCCCCTTTGCGGTTTTCTCAGGGGAGAGGACTCTATTCTGTAGGGCAGTACTTTCAACCTGGGGGTTGACTTTGCTCTCAAGGGAACATTGAGAATGAAGGCACTATTGGGGATGCCATGGTTTTCTATTGTTGTCGCAGTAACAAATGACCACAAACTTAGTGGCTTAAAACATCACGATCATAGTATCTTTTCATTCTGGAGGTTAGAGGGCCTAGTGGGTCTCCTCAGGCTAACGCCAAGGTGTCAGCAGGGCTGTTAACTTCGGGAGGCTCCAGGGAAGGATCTGTTCGTTGGCTTATTCCAGAGGCCTCCTTTCTTCATCTTCAAAACCAGCCACATTGCGTGTCTCTGACCCTTCTTGCTGGTCAGTTTTCCCTCTGATTCTCTTACTGCTTCATGATGACATTGGGACCATCTGAAATCTCCCCAGTTTCTCAAAGCCAGCTGATTGGCAACCTTATTCCACCTGTAACCTTGATCCCTTTTGTCATTTAATGAAACATATTCACAGATTAGGAGCCCTGTAATGGGTTATGTGTTGGGTTGCTAACTGCAAGGTCAGCAGTTCAAATCCACCAGCTCTCTGCAGGAGAAAGAGGAGGCTGTCTGCTCCTGTAAAGATTTACAGCCTTGGAAATCCTACATAGGGTCGCTATGAATCCGACTTTATGGCAGTGGATTCTAGGGTTGAGAATTCATGTCTTTGAATTATGGTTTTGGCAAAGAATATTCAGCATGCTATGCACTGTGAGAACAATGAAAAAAAAAATCTGTCCAGAATGCTCCTTAGAAGCAAGAATGGCAAGACTTTGTCTCCTATACTTTAGACTTGTTATCAGGGGTGACCAGTCCTTGGAGAAGAACATCATGTTAGGTAAGGTAGAGGGCCAATGAAAAAGAGGAAGACATTCAGCCAGATAGATTGACAGACACAGTGGCTGCAACAATGGGCTCCAGTATAGCAAGAATTGTGAGACTGGCTCAGGACTCGGCATTGCTGTGATGTCACCTTACTATAGTGACAGCAGGATAATGACGTAGATGTCTTTGGGGGAACACTGTGTATCTATCACGGATTGGGGGGTAGTACTGACATCTGGTGGGCAGAGACTGGGGATGCTGCTAAACACCTTACAATGCACCAGATGACCTCCAAATGTCAAGGGTGTCAATCAAGGTGGAACTGCCCTGGTATAGAGAATGGGCAAAGTGGTGAGTTTGAAGCACCAGGGTGCAACATGAACAGAGCATGGGTTGGAAGAGAGCACCGTGTAGGGACTATAGATATTCACAGGAAGTGGGCACAGGCCAACTCTGTGAATAAATGGGAGCCAGCATCTGTTATGGATTGAATTATGTCGGCACTTAACAACAACAACACCATACCTGTGGTTGGAGTCCTGGTGTGACGCTGTAGGATAAGCAGTGGACTGCTAACCACTAGGTTGGCAGATCAAACACACCAGCCGCTCCTTGGAAACCCCTATACAGGGTCTCTATGAGTTTGAACTTAACACTTAGCAACAGCAACAATAGCTGTGGTTATAATCCCATGTGGAAATGGATTTGTTATGCGAATGGGGGAGGTACTATTAGTGTGAGGTTTCTAAGTCAGTCTCTTTTGAGGTATAAAATCGCAGATTGAGCAAGCAAACAGCTGATGGAAGAGACGTGAGCTCTCCAAGGAACCCAGAAATAGAAGTTACAAAGGTACAAGGACCTTCCCCAAGAATGAACAGAGAGAAAAAGCCTTCTCCCGGAGCCATCACCCCACATTCGGACGTCTAGCTTCCTAAACTGTGAGCAGATCGGTTTCTCTTTGTGAAAGCCTGTGCATTGTGTAGTTTTTCCGTTAAAGTAGCATTAGATAACTAATGAAGCCTGGAAGCCATAAGCCTGCTTCTGTATTTCCCACTTCTTTCTTTATTTTATTTTTTTAATGCTTTATTGTGAATTATGTGATAGTTTACATGGGAGGACATCAGCTTCACATTGATCTCGTCGTATATCATTTCCTTGCCATGGTTACAATGCATTCCATGCATCATCGATCAACCAGACGGTATACTCCGCAAGTCCGCACACCTCCCCTCTCTCTCTGCAGGTTTAAAGTCTCCAGCAGCTCCATCGCCCCACTTCTTTATTTTAGCTAATCATTTTCCCGCATGGTTGAACTACTTGAAAACGGAACGCTCATTCATTTTTGCAGTCTCAAAATCTAGCCCAACGGTTGACACTTTATGGCAGGATTTTGGTATGATCACCCATTAGAGCAGTGTCTGGAAGCATTCTCAGTTGTTGCACTGAGGATGGGGAGATTGCTACGGACATATTGTGAGTAGAGGCCAAGGATGCTATTAAACATCCCACAATGCACAGGACACCGCCTTAGAAACCCTATGCAGTCTTGAGTCGGAGCTAACTTAATGACAGTGACCTTGAACTCTGCGATACCTAGATAGCATGAGCCATATGGATTGAGGGGAAGGGGAGCTCCTGTTTCCTTAGTTGAAGTCTGGTTCTTGGAATCTCATGCCAGTCTAAGGGAAAGTGTCAGAATTCTGTCCGTGACTGGGAATTTGCATGTGACAGCCATTCTCCAAGATCCCAGAGACACGCCTTTAGGCCATGGGCTCTTGTTCGAAAGTGTTCTGAGGTTATCATCAATGTTGTTGTTGTTAAGTGCTGTCGAGTCAGTTCCGACCCATAGCGACCCTGTACAGGGTTTCCGAAGGTGTAAATCTTTACGGGAGTAGAAAGCCTCATCTTTCTCCCACGGAGCGGCTGGTAGTTTAGAACCGCTGACCTTAAGGTTCGCAGCCCGATTCGTAACCACTACACTACCAGAGCTCCTCAATAAGAACCAAAAATCAAATCCCTTGCCATCCAAGCAATTCTGACTTACGGTGACCGCATGTGTTTCAGAGTAGATCTATACTCCATAGAGTTTTCAATGACTGATTTTTTTCAGAAGTAGATTGCCAAGCCTTTCTTCCAATGCACCGCTGGATGGACTCAAACCTCCAATGTTTCGGTTAGCAGTCAAGTGTGTTCACTCAGGGTCTCCTCACTAGTCATTAAAAACCCATTGCTGTCATCCAGTCAGTTCCAACGCAGGGTGATCCCAGACATTTTGGAGTAGATTTACACTTCATAGGGGATTCAGTGGCTGTAATCTTGTTTTTGCTGTTAGGTGCCATTGAATGAGTGCCAATTCATAGCACAACAAAACGAAACACTGCCTGGTTCGTTGGTACTTTTGAGTCAATTGCTGCTGACCCTCCATTTATTAAGCAGGCTGTCTTTCTCCAATGACTGGTCACTTCTAATAATGTGTTAGAAGTATGAGGACCAAGTCTTATCATCTTGGCTTCTATGGAATATTTTGTTTGTTCTCTACTGGCAGTCCGTGACCTGTTCAATATTCTTCTCCAGCACTATAATTCAGACACCTTGATTCTTCTCTGGTCTTCCTTATTCACTGTCCAACTTTCACATACACCTATTTGGGGCTATTAAAAATACACTGGCTTGGGTCAGGTGCATGGTAGTCCTCAAACTGACATCTTTGCTCTTGAATACTTTAAAGAGGTCTTGTGCAGCAGATTTGCCTAATGCAGTACATCTTTTGATTTCTTGACTGCGGCTTCTATGAGTGTTGATTGTGAATCCAAGCAAAATGAAGTCTTTGACAACTTCAATCTTTTCTCCACTTATCATGATGCTATTTATTGGTCCTATTACAAGGATTTTTGTTTTCTTTACATTGAAGTGAAGTCCATACCAAAGACTGGTCTTTGATCTTCATCAGTATGTATTTTAAGTCCTTTTTGCTTCCAGCAAGCAAGGTTGTGTCATCTGTACATTGCAGGTTTTTAATGAGTCTTCCTCCAATCCTGATGCCATATGTTCTTCATATAATCCAGTTTCTTGGATTACTTGCTCAGCATGCAGATTGAATAAGGATGGTGAAAGAATACAACACTGGTACACACCTTTCCTGATTTTAAACAGACTTTTTTTTCCCCATGACACTACTTGTTGGATTTGAACCGCCAATCTTTCAGTTAGTAGTTGCTCAAACTGTTTGCACCACCAGGATCTCACTGTTGTTTTTAAGTGCTGTTGAATCAGTTCCAACTCATGGTGACCCTGTATAGGGTTTCAAGGAATGGCTGGTGGGTTTGAACCTTGCAATTAACTGTCCAGAGTTCCATGCTGCAAGGAGATAACCTTTCATATTGACTAAGATGACTATAATGGAAAAGACAGAAAATAACAACTATTGGCGAGGATGTCGAAAAGTTGGACCCCTTATCCGTTGCTGGTAGGAATATAAAACAGAGCACCTGCTTTTGTTACTATCCTTTTGATTTCCTTTGGTTCCATTGTGACATCGTCCATGTGGTTTCTCATACGTGTTATTCATGCCTTCTCCCTCTTTTCTTTTGTTAGGTTTGCCAATGACCTGTCGATTTTGTTAATCCTTTCAAAGAACCAGCTTCTTGTCCTGTTGATTGTTTCTGTAGTTTTTCTGTTTTCGATCTCATTTAATCCTGCTCTAATCTTTATTATTTCTTTTCTTTTGGTGGCTGTGGGTTCCTTCTGTTGGTCAGTTTCTAATTGTTGTAGATGCCGTGTTAATGTGTTCATTTGGGTTCTTTCTTCTTTTTGGATGTGTGCCTTTATTGCAATAAATTGTCCTCTCAGCTCCGCTTTCGCCGCGTCTCAAAGATTTTGGTATGTTGTGTTTTCGTTCTCATTTGGAGCACCTGCTTTTGGAAAACAATGTAGTGGAGTCCTGGTTTGGCGCTGTAGGATAAGCATTGGACTGCTAGTGTAAAAGGTTGGCGGTTCAAACCCACTAGCTGCTTCTCAGAAAGTCTTTTTATAGGGTCGCTCGCTAAGAGTCGGGACCGACTCAAGGGCACTTAACAACAAGAAGAAGATATTTATGGAGTCCTGGTATGGCGCTGTAGGATAAGCACTAGACGCTAACTGCTAGATTGGCAGTTCAAACCCATCAGCTGCTCCTTGGAAACCCTATTCGGGGTTGCTGTAAGTCGGAACTGACTTGACAGCACTTAACAACAACAACACAAATATTTATGTTTAATCTCTTGTTGTTGTTGTTGTCAGGTGCCATCGAGTCGGAACCGACTCATAGCGACCCCATGCACAGCAGACCGAAACAATGTCCGATCCTGGGCCAAGCTCACTACCGCTGCCACACTTGACGTCATCAATGATGCCACCTGGCTGTTTCATCTCATTGGGGGTCTTTCTCTTTTTCTCTGACCCTCCATCTTACCCAGCATGACATCCTTCTCCAGCGACTGTTCCCTCCGGACAATATGTCCAAAGTATGAAAGACGAAGCTTAGCCATCCTGGCCTCCAAGGAGCATTCTGGCTGCACTTCTTCCAAAACAGATCTATTGGTTCTTTTGGCAGTCCATGGCACTTTTAGTATTCTCCTCCAACACCATAACTCAAAGGCATCAATTCTTCTACGATCTTCCTTATTCACTGTCCAGCTTTCACATCCATATGAGGTTATTGAAAATACTATGGCTTGGGTCAGGTGCACCTTAGTCCTCAAGCTGACATCTCTGCTCCTCAACACTTTAAAAAGTTCCTGTGCAGCAGATTTGCCCAATGCAATACGTCGTCTGATCTCTTGACTGCTGCTTCCGCGAGTGTTGATAGTTGATCCAAGAAGAATGAAGTCCTTGACAACTTCAATCTTGTCTCCATTGATAAGAATGTTGTTTATTGGTCCAGTGGTGAGGATTTTTGTTTTCCTGACATTGAGATGCAATCCATACCGAAGGCTGTGCTCTTTGATCTCTTAGGAACCACCAAACTGTTTTTCACAACCACCAACTGTTTACCATGTTGTTGTTGTATGTCCATTGAGTCGATTTCAACTCATAGCGACTCTGTAGGATGGAATAGAAGTACCCCATAGGATTTAAGGTCCGTTTGAACCACAAGGTTGGTGGTTCAAGCTCACCAGCCACTGCTCGGAAGCCCTATACAGGATTGCTATGAGTCAGAACCGACTCAATGGCACTTATTAACAACAACAACAACAACAACATTTAGGCTATTATGTGAGTAGATGGCCAGGTCTTTTCTCCAGTGGAACTATTGGATGATTTTGAACTTCTAACCTTTTGATTAGCAGCCGAGTAGTTAACCATCATGCCACCATAGCTCCATATGATCCAACCTTTCCACTTCTAGGCATATACCTAAAAGAAATGAAACATCCACACAAAAGCTAATCATTGTACTTTTGGAAGCTATTAAATGCAGAGAAGCTATTATGCAGAGATTTCAAAAAAAACTACTTACAAACTTGAGAATTTGCTTAGCCACTTAATAACAGAGCTATTAAGTAATCAGCGTAGTGGTTACGAATCGGGCTGCAAACCTTAAGGTCAGCGGTTCGAAACTACCAGCCGTTCCGTGGGAGAAAGATGAGGCTTTCTACTCCCGTAAAGATTTACACCCTCGGAAACCCTGTACAGGGTCGCTATGGGTCGGAACTGACTCGACGGCACTTAACAACAACAACAACAATTAAGTAATCAAAAGATTTTTCAGGAACCATTCGAACTAAAGGCAAGTTGAGAAACCACCTCTCAAGATATGTGCTGATGGAACCCTCACAGTCCATGGGTCCTGTGTGCAATCCTATCTTTGGAGAAATTACTAAACATCTTTGTGCCTTGTGAAGGGATAAGATTGGAGTGCCTGTCTTAAAGTTTTTGGGAAGATTCCGTGACTTAATATGTGTAAATTACTTGAAAAGAGTTCATCAGATTGTTGTTGTTGTTGTGAATGTCGTCGAGTCGGTTCCGACCCATAGCGACCCTGTATAGTACGGTTTCCGAGGAGTAGCTGGTAAACTTGAACTGCTGACCTTGCAGTTTAAACGGCTTTGCAGCCTGGCGCATTAACCCACAGCGCCACACCAGGACTCCAAGTAGGACAATGTGAAATAAAAGAGAAGATGTTGTCCAGGTCACCTGGCCTAGAAGGCAACAGGTAGGACTTGAACTAAATGTTAGTTGTGTTGTTGTTAGGCAGTATCTGAGTCAGCTCCAACTCATAGCCACCCTGTGCGCAACAGAATGAAACACTGTCTGGCCTTGTAGCATCCTCACAATTGTTGCTATACTGGAGTGCATTGCTGTGGCCACTGTGTCAGTCTTATCTCATTGTCTTCCTCTTTTTCACTGACCCTCTCCTTTACCAAGCAGATGTCCTTCTCCTGAGAACATATCCAAAGTACGTAAGACAAAGTCTAGCCATCCTTGATTCTGACTGCACTTATTCCCAGGCAGATTTGTTCTTTCTTCTGGCAGTCCATGGCATTGTCAACATTCGTCACCAACACCAGAATTCTTTGATCTTCCTTATTCATGGTGTAGCTTCTGCATGTGTATGAGGCAATTGAAAATGCCATGGCTTGGGTCAGGCACACCTTAGTTCTCAAAGTGACAGCTTTGCTTTTTAAACACTTTAGAATGGTCTTTTGTAGCAGATTTGCTTAAATTAATGAATAATGGGCTAGTGAAAAAACAATATTTATTGTGCACCTATTGTGTGTGCCTAGAGCTTTATTTTTCCACCATCGTAGTCAAAGAAGGCTTAGATGATCAACATCTGAAGGCATAGGCCCTCGGCCAACTTGGACAATTGGAAATTGAGTTTGCAAGCTCTTCAAGAAAACATACTTTGCATGATAGGCAGCCTGCCACCCAAGCATTTTGGCCTAGTGACTTGGAACACAGGAATTTGCCAGGCTTGCATTGTGGATTTGGTGTAACCCAAGACATGCCAACAAGCTAAGGGGTAGCCTTCATTCCCACACACTCATCTCAGGAATTTCATTACATCACACACTTTTTTGGTTTGTGGAATATTTAGAACGTTGGAAGCTGGACCGTTCTCAGTCCAGCCCTAGTGCTCTAGCTGGAAGATGGCAGTGCACTTTCTGACTTCCAGTCCGGTTTTCTCCTCATTTCCTCACACCAGTTTCATGTGAGACCAAGTTTGCTACTGTCCTGGTTCAGGACACCAACATCTTTCAGAGCATACCTGATCTGAGACTGTACCTCCTGTTATGGACTAAATTGTATCCCCTAAAAATATGTTCAAGTCCTAATCCCTGTCTCTGGTGATGTGACCCTACTTGGACATTGCTTATTTGGAGACTAATACTTGGAGGATTTCATATTTAGAGAATAATTTTTTCTGAGTGGTGTCTTATAAAAAGGGAAACTGACATGGAGAGATATACACAGGGGAAGGAGCCACGTGAGGTTCTAGCTAAAAGACAAGGAAAACCAAGAACCGTGGGACAGCCAGAAATGGAAAGAGCTAAGGAATGATCTTCTCCAGAGGAACCTGATGCTCTGAATTTAGACTTCTAGCTTCCAAAATTGTGTTCTTCATAGCTTGTGGTATTGTTACGGAAAACCCTAGGGCACTTAGACACCATCTGTATGCAGATTCTCTTTTTGCTCAAAATCCCTCAGTCCCATTAGCTCTCCTAGGCTGATTTTAGCGATTTATGAACACAATGGACTCTTAGGTGGGCCCTACAAGTCTTCTGTCTAGTCCACACATCCATGTGATACTTAAATAACATCTATGACCCCTCCCCCCATCTACTTCCCTCCCTCCCAACGTCCTGCTTTTGATTATAATGGACATAGAAAATTCTTTGTGGACTTGTTTTAAAAACCAGTCTCCCTGGAACTCTTCATCAAGGAGGAAACAAATTCTTCCTCTCCTATGATAAACCCCAGTACTGTGTCATACTTGCTGGTAAGGGAATGCGGGATGTTTTAAGTTTCTTTCTGAGACTCAGTACCACAATTTGGCCATGTTATCTTTTTGGCAGATAAGAATTGTCAACTAAAGTTAAACAACTGACCCAAAGACATCTTGGTCAGGAATTCTAGAACTCACTGTCCCCAGGTCCTGTCGGCCAACCCCATGAGTGAGGCAGGCTTTCCCCTTTCATGAGAAGAGAGCTCACAGACAGGTGTGGATTTCATATTATAGCATGCAGTATTCCTCTGGGTCTTCCAGCAAGCCCCCAAGAAACATGTTGATTCTGGCTGCTACCATTAATAGAAGGTCAGTTAATGGGACTGTCAGAAGGTGTTTGCAAAATGCCAGGAGAATCAACATGAAAGGCGATCTGGGGATGGTGCACAGACTTGAAGGTCAAGAAGTGGATCTGAGCCTCAGACTAACTCCAGAAGCTCTGAGTCACGAGCTCAGCAAATATACTTCTGCAGTGGAGGAGATATTTTAATCATTCATTTCTTGTCCATGTGATTCAATTGGAAACATTACTATTTATCATACAGTTGAAAGTGCATTGGTAAAGGTGGATAATATAGGGTTGAAATGATCAAATATTTAGGCTATTGTTCAGGATTTGTTTAGCTCAAATTGGATATTCAGAGGTAAGTTTTTAAAAAACATCATTTATTTATTGAAAAAAATATTCTCAGTTTTGATTCTATCGGGAAGAAATAGATACAGAAAAGCTAATGTGCCTCAATTGTTTGAGTGTGTCTTTTATTTTCTAGAAATAAAACTTTTACAGAAAATGTGAACTTGTTATATGCTATACTTCCCTGGTGGCATAGTGGGTTACGAGTTGGGCTGCTAACCTCAAGGTCAGCAGTTCGAATCTACCAGCAACTCCGTGTGAGAAAGATCAGGCTTTCTGTTCTTGTAAAAATGTACAGCTCAGAAACCCTATATGGGGTTGCCGTGAGTCAGAACGGACTCAACAGCACACAGCAACAACACTTCCCTGAGAAAGTCTCATTTTTAATCTACATAAAGATTCAGAGTTACACTCTCAACAGAGACTAGAATTTGTCCCCAAATCTTGTCTTTTTTTATTCCTCTGATTTCTAGAAGAGATGCAATCACTAGGCAGTTTCTTCTGAGAAAGGTAGATGTGGCTCATGGAAACATTCATTAAGGAGATCTAAAATGACATATTTAAAAATAGTTTACTTTTGAAAGAGTTCTTGGAAGAAGAAAATTGAATGGTTGCCTTCGTTGTCTAGTGCCTGCTGTAACAGAAATACCACAAGTGAATGGCTTTAGCACACAGAAATATGTTCTCTCACCGTTTAGGATGTCAGAAGTCTGAATTTAGGGTGCCTGCTCTGGGGAAAGGCTTTCTCTCTCAGTTTGCTCACGGGTTAGGAGGAAGGCCCTTGTCTCCAGTCAGCATCTGTGGGCCCATCATGCCTTGGAGGTCTACATATTTCTTGGCATCAGTCCTCCCCATGGATGTAGGAGGTTCCTAGCACAGGAACTCTACGTCCAAAGGACAAGCTCCACTTCTGGCTCTTCTTTCTTGGTAGGAGTAGGCCCCTTTGAGCTCTGCTCACTTGGTTAATCTCTTCTATATCTTAAAAGAGATTGACTCAAAGTGCCATCTCATTCTGTAGATTGCATCCTGCCTCATTAACATAACTGTTCTTAATCCTACCTTGGTAACATCATGTTGCTATTGGTGTGTGTCGGTTCCAACTCACAGAGGACCGTGTGTAGGCTTTCTGAGGCGTGTTTGGTAGGTTTGAATCGCTGATCTTGAGGTTAGCATTCCAGTATTTATCTTACAGTGCCATCCCAGGAGTCCAAGGAACATGATAGTGGTGGTGATGGTGTGCCATGGAATGGGTTCCAACCCTTATTAACCCTGTATAAGGTGTCTGAGGCTGTAAATCTTTTATGGGAGCAGAAAGCCTCAATTTTCTCCCAAAGAGTGGCTGGTAGATTTGAACTGCTGACCTTGTGGTTAGCAACCCAATTCATAAACCACTAACAGGGTTCCTATTAACACCATCGAGGTTAAGATTTACAGTACATTGGATAATCATAACAGATCACAAAACGGAGAATAATGACATAAAATGAGGATCATAGCCTCGTTAATTCTACACTATCCAGTTCATAGCAACAGTCAAGAGAAAAATGAACTTAATTTCCCTCCAATTCCGTAGTTAAATATTTCTGTGCAGTATCTTTACAATGCAGAAAGCTTAATGTTTTCCCTCTTATTTGGAAAGAATCCTAGCAGAAGTTTAGAACTAAATCTATTAGTGAAAATTCTTTGTCCATTGTTGTTAAGTGCCATCGAGTCAATTCTGACCCATAGTGACTCCGTATAGGGTTTCCAAGGAGCAGCTGGTGAGCTTGAACCACCGACCTTGCAGTTTAAATGACTTTGCAGTCTGACGCATTAGCCCACAGCGCCACACCAGGACTCCCTGTCCATATGTACCTGTATTTTTAATGAAAATGCAAGGGTTTTTTGTTGTTGTTTGTTTGTCTCACGGACCATGCCTGTCTCCATGATGGGCCCATCATTGATTTTTTATTTTATTTTATTTTATTCATTGTGAATTGGATGAATGTTTGAAATGCAAGTTTTTAAAACTTTGTGGAAAAAAAAAAAAGAATATAGATGGGCAAAACTTTCGTATTGTACTTTGGATGTGTGTAGTTTATTTGGCAGATGATCCCAGCAAGGAGGACTGAAAAAGGAGAATGAAGTGGGGAAAGGGAAAATACAGTTGTGAGGTTGTGTCATAAAAAATCATGGCTGTGGACACCAGAGATGGGGGCAGAGATGAAGACATGGAGAGAGGGAGCAGCTGAGGAGTGTAGACTCATGGAAAGAGAAAGGCTGTGTGCTGGTGGCCAGGAGGCAGGCTTGCAGAATGTGCCCTTGTGTTGTTTAAATTATTATATATTCCTGAGTGCTTTTGTGTACACCCTCCAAAAAAAAAAAAAAAAAAAATTCAGAGGGAATAGAAGGAAATACTGTGGAATGTTAATGCACAGAGGAGATTGTAATCATTGCAACGAAACGATATTGTAAAATCGATGTTAACAACAACAACAACAACGATGTTCTCCCATGTAAACAATCATTCGATTCACAATAAAAACTTAAAAAAATAAGTCATAGCTGAGGATGGCCTTTCATGGAGATCTCCCTGTGTTTCAGTTATCTATTGCTGCATGACAAACCGGTAGGTCAGGAATTCCTTAGGCCAGGGTTCAGTTGAGCAGTTCATCTGCTCCTGGTTGCGTCATCTGGACTCACTCACTTGGTTGCTTTCAGCTAGTGCCTTGGTTGGCTGGAAGGTTCAAGATGACTTCATTTACACGTCTGGTACCTGTGTGTTCTTCCATATGGCCCTTCTCTGAGGGCGTCGCTTGCTCTTCCTCACTGTATGGTTGACCTCAAGGTATTTAGTTGAAGCAAGTTCCCAGTGCCAGCCCAGATTTAATGGCAGTGGAAATAGATTCCACCTCCAGATGGAAGAAGTGACAATGGATTTGTGCCCTTTAATCTCCCATCTATTAGTTGAGGTTGCTTCCAGAGTTTTAACTCCCGCATGCTTCTTGTACATGACTGATCACACAAGGGAGGCAGATCACTGGCATCACAAGGGTAGTTTAAGCTTATACAGAACTGTCCACTACTGTAACTGAACTCAAATATTTTAGGCTTGACTCATGGGAGCAGTAGTCCGATCAGCCATCCACAGTCACAGCTAACCCAAACACAAACTTGTAGGACATGATCATAGACTTTGGAGGGGTCCCAGTCTGAACAAAGCCCACAGCCACTATGTATGAGGCATGAACTCTAGCTTCTTTATCAGTAAGGGTTGTTGTTGTTGTTGTCATGTGCCGTGGAGTTGGTTCCGACTCATAGCGACCCTGTACAGGGTTTCCGAGGCTGTAAATCTTTGCGGGAGCAGAAAGCCTCATCTTTCTCCTGCGGAACAGCTGGTAGTTTCAAACTGCTGACCTTGTGGTTCGCAGCCCGATAATAGTATGTAAGGAGTTCTGGTAGCGTAGTGGGTTACAAGTTGGGCTACTAACCACAAGGTCAGCAGTTCGAATCTACCAGCCGCTCTGTAGGAGAAAGGTGAGGCGCGCGCTGCTCATCTAAAGCTTTGTAGACTCAGAAACCTTCTACAGGGTTGCTCTGAGCCAGAACCAACTCCAAGACACATAACCACCACCAGTAGGATTTCCTTTACAGGAGATTGTGAAATCAGTTATTGAGTTGTCCTTAGGACTTGGGGACTATGAGGGGTCATGCAGCTCTGTCTGCTGTTTATTACTTGATAACTACATTCTAAGCCTCTATCATCAGGAAGATGCACCATAGATTTCATAATGCTTTTCAAGGAAAAAAAGGCAATCATAGCATGCTGTTGTTAGGTGCTTTCGAGTCCGCTCCAACTCATAGCAAACCTGTGTACAACAGAACAAACCATTGCCTGGTCCTGCCTCATCTCTCAGTCATTGCTACTGTGCTTGAGCCCATTGTTGTAGCCCCTGTGTTAGTTCATCTCTCGGAAGGTGTCCTTTTTTCACTGACCAGAGTTCTGCTTTACCAAGCCTGAGGTCCTTCTTTAGCGATTGATCCTGCAGGATCAAAGTCTTGGCCATCTTTGCGTCTAAAGAGTATTCTGGCTCTATTTCTTCCAAGACAGATTCATTCCTTCTTCTGACAGTTCATGGCCTACTTAGTGTATTCTCCAACACCACAATTCTTCTTCAGTCTTCCTTATTCACTGTCCAGTTTCTCATGCGTATGAGACGTTGGAAAATACCGTTTGCCCAAACAACGTATGGCATTAGACAGATCTGCCACAATACTATGGTAAATGTTAATCAGGATGATAAGATGCAATTTTAAACTTTTTTCAATGTCAGGAGAAATATGTAGTCTTTGAGATATTCCTTTACATTTTAAGTTTAAAGATTAGTGTACTGTATTTTTAATTGTATCAAAAAGAATGCTGCATAGTTACAGATATATATATATCTTATATTCAGCGATGAATATGACCTTTTTTGTGTAGAGTTGAGGAAAAGAAAGAATTAAGACTGTGCAGTCCAGCTCCACAGTACTTGCTCATTTGATGACAGTTTTTGTAGTTTCGCAGCCATCCATGTACTGCCTTTAGGGAGTTTGTCACCTGTTATTCCCCTGTGATGACTGTAGCTTGGACAACTACCATTTGTTAGAGTGGTATCATTATGCAAAGCTACTTGTTTGTACAACTTTTCTGCCTACTCCACTTCCAAAGCCTTCCAAATGCCTGCATGTGAACATAACTTGTTGTTATGTACCATCAAGTTGCTTCTAACTAAGCGATCCTGTAATAGGGTTTCTGAGGAGCAGCTGGTAGGTTTGAACTGCTGACCTTGTGGTTCACAGTTCAGTGCTGATCCTAAAGTGCCACACTGGGAGTCCATAACTTAGTGCAAGACTAACAGACATCTTTAGTTAGAAGTAGTTTTCTAACTTAGAGGCATGAGCTGGCATATTGTTGCTGCTGTTGTAAAGCGTTGTCGAGTCGGTTCTGACTCATAGCAACCCTGTTTACGGTTTCCGAGGACTAGCTGGTGGCTTTGAACTGCTGACCGTGTAGTTTATAGTCCAGTGCTGATTCTACAGCACTACAAATATTTGCTACCATTAGTTTTGAGTGGGGAAAAGGCATCCCACCTTTAACCCTCTTTATTGGCTTATCCCATCAGATCACATCATAGGGGGCATCACATGACTTCTAAACCACTAAGAATCATGGCCCAGCCAAGCTGACACATATTTTTAGGGGATGCAATTTGATCCATGACAGTCTCCTCCAATCAGTCTCTGTTTCTAATGATCTTACCACATTATTTTGTAGAATGTGGTTATTTTGTAGAATGTCCTTCAGTTTGGGTTTTTCTCATTATTAGAATCAGTTGATGGATTTTTGGGAAGAATACACACAGCTTTATTTGGACACAAAATGCCACTTTTTGCCTAGCTGCATTGTTGTTGTTAGGTACCCTTGAGTAGATTTCAATTTATAGTGACCTTATAGGGTTTTCTAGATGATGATAATCTTTAAAGGAAAGGAACCCTGGTGGTGATGTGGTGAAGCACTCAACTGCTAACCACAAGGTTAGCAGTTCAAGTCTACCAGCTGCTCCTTGGGAGGAAGTTGTGACAGTCTGCTTCAATAAAGCTCCTTGGGAGGAAGTTGTGACAGTCTGCTTCAATAACTACCCTGTGGGGTAGTTCTCTGTCCTGCTGGCTCACTATGAACTGCGATCGGGTTAACCACAATGGGTTTTGATTTAATTTAATTTTTAAGGGAGCAGATTGTCAGATCTTTTCCCCATATGGCTACTGGGTAGGTTTGAACCATCAACCTTCTGGTTAGCAACTGATTGCTTACCCATATACCACCTATCTCCATCATAGAATATAATGTGTCCGCCACATTCTTCCAGCCTCTCTGTTAGGTAGCATGGTCATATACTTGATGGACAAATGCAATATTGGAGGTGTTGTTATACCATGGAGTCGTTTCCGACTCATAGTGACCCTACACAGAGTTTCCGAGGCTATAAATCTTTACGGGAGCAGACAGCCTCATCTTTTTCCCGTGGAACCGCTGGTAGTTTCGAACTGCCAACCTTGAGGTTAGCAGCCCAATTTTTTTTTTTATTAAATGTTTTTATTTTGGATTGAGTGAAAGTTTACAGGGCACATCATCAGCTTCACATTCAACCATTCATATAGCTTGTTTCATTACATTGATTATTA
>NW_006408536.1:25800420-25807418 GCF_000296735.1 Chrysochloris asiatica
CATTTTTCATCTTTGCTGTTATTGTTGGTGTGAGATGATATCTCATTGTTGTTTTGATTTGCATCTCTCTAATGGCTAGTGATCATGAGCATTTCTTCATATGTTTGTTGGCTTAGCAGCCCAATTTGTAACCACTATGCTACCAGATGTGTAGACCATGTCAAAGGAACTGAAGTAAGCTACCCCACAACAGTGATCTCACTGTTGACTTGACTGGCCTTCAACTATGCTCTCTTTCTCTTCTTTCCCATCACAGGCTACCGTTTTGTCTGTCCTTGTTAGCTACCCTGTGCCGTCACTAAGCTTTTCTTTGGGTGCTGCACTTGTGGATGGGTGAGCCGGGGAGGAATTCAACCTCCAAGTGCTCTTCGTCATTCCACTTTCAAAGGGGGAAGCAGAGTTGGGCCCCCACATCAGCAGCAGCATTGCTCTTGGCCCTTGTTCTTTGCTTAAGCCTCTCTTGTTAACAGTGCTAGAATAAACACACAATTCTAGCACAATCTTAGTGGTGTGTGCTGCTTTCTTTCACTTGCCCAGATTGTGTGATAATAAATACCATTGGAAAAAATACCTTTGGCCAGCATCCTCTTCAATGACGGCAATGCCTCCCCCGCCCCCCGCCCCCACGCCCAAGCACAAAGAATGGATTTGGGAGATGCTTTGCAAAGAGAAGCAAAATATAAGGCATTCCTTGAATATACTGATGTCTGTTACCTTTGAGCTTGGTTCGATATTTCTCTTGGTGGACCATTGTTGATCTCAATTGTTTTGTAGGATAATAATGAAATATCTCTTAGAAGGCAAACCTAGCATAAGGTTTCTTTTAAAACCTAATGGTACTAAAACAGATGTTGGTAATGTGCCTTCATGCTAGAAATTTGTAGATGAAATCGGATAATCGTCTTTGCAAAATATTCTTTTAGTCAAATGGCAGAGATGGGGTTTCTTCACAGTTTTGTTTGCTTGACTAATATTTCTTTCTTAGTTTCAGACATCATTTCTATCCTTTAGAGGCACACATTTTTATTTCCCTTCTTCATTGAATCCTAGTCCCATATCACCCTTTGGTGAAAGGATGTTTCTACTTGCAGATTTCATCATCCATTAGAATTCCACACATTCAAAATAGTGATCCTTTCCCCCAACAAAGGAAAAATAAACAAATGTTAACCAAATCACAGGAGTCCTAGTGTGGCACTGTGGGTTAATGTGCTGGACTGCAAAGTCACTTTAAATCTCTAGGTTGGTGGTTCAAGCTCACAAGCTGCTCCTTGGAAACCCTATGCAGGGTTTTTATGGCTTGCAATTGACTCGACAGCACTTAACAACAGCAACAACCAAATCACAACCAGCTCTTTCTGTCAACGATTCCAGTTTCTCTGTGATCACCATTTTCACAGCCTTACAACCTGGAAGGCATTCGTAGATTTTCTTTTTATATTCTGTATTCAAATGGCTGCCAAGACCTGTTCCTCTTTCCATGAGATGTTCCTATTTGTCCTTTCGCTGTTCACCCTGATACAAAGCCTCAGTTTTCATGTTGGGCCCTCTAACTAGTACCCTGGGTGGAGGGTTCTCATTAATCTCTGTTCTCTTCCTGAAACACTAATATCATAATATGACTTCCTGTTAGAAAATACCTCTTAACATCAAGACAAAAATGTCAGCTGTCATAAAACCATAGCTATAACTTTATCACCCATCATTGCCCAGTACATTTCCTTTGTTCTTACTCTTCCGTTTCCTAACTCCAAGTTTCTTCACTCTTCCCCTCATTTAGAATGCCTTCTTGTCTTTGCTGTTATCTATCTAAGCTGAGAACTCTTCAAAGATTCAGTTCAAGTCCCAATCATCTACCAAGCTTTACCCAAATCCAGCAAAGCACCCAAGTAATTTATTTGAAAAGAAATTCAGAGAAAAGGAAAAGAAATGTGGTTTTTGGATTCCTGGGAGAATGACTGAAAATGAGACCATTTTCCAGCTATTGTTTTGATAAGATCTGTGGAGTTGGGATATCGGGACTTGCCAAGAACCTTGGTAGCCACTTAATATGATCAGATTCATGTTTCTCTTCTCTGTTGATAATAGCTGCCATCAAGTTGTTCCAGTAGGTCTGTTTGGCAAATATGATAGTTAATTTTGCTGGGGCATAGGATTGTTTGGCCTCACCAACACGTGAAAAGGAGGCATATTATGAATCAACATCTTTCGAAGATAATTTCCAGAAAAGGAGCGCTGTAGGTGCTTTAAAGTGATGGAATCAAAGTTAAAAGAAGTGCCTAGAATCTTAAATTGCCCACTTTGAAGTGATTGTGCAAAATACACTGCTTATGTGCAAGATGTACTTGTCATTGTGGCGAGGTACCGTTGAGTTGGTCTCAACCCATAGCGACCCTGTGCACGACAGAATGAAACACTGCACAGTCCAGCTTTACAGTTGTCATGATGTTTGGGCCCATTGCTGCTGCCACTGCGCTATTCCATCTCATTTGGGAACTTCCTCTTTTTCACTGAATCTCCACTTTACCAAGCATGATGTCCATTTCCAGGGACCGGTTCCTCCTGATAATATGTCCAACGTATGAGAGATGAAGTCTGGCCATCCTTGCTTCTAAGGTGTATTCTGGCTGTGTTTCTTCCGAGAAAGATTTGTTTGTTTTTCTGACAGTTCATGGTACTGTTAATATTCTTCTTCAACACAATAATGCAAATGGATAGAGCCTTCTCTGGTATTCCTTATTCATTGTCCAGCTTTCACAAGCATATGAGATGATTGAAAATACTATGGCTTGGGTCAGGTACACCTTAGTCCTCAAAGTGACATCTATTCTTTTTAACATTTTAAGAGGTCTTGCGCAGCAGCTTTGTCTAATGCTGTCTAACATTGTTTGGTTTCTTGACTGCTGCTTCCAAGAGTGTTGATTGTGAATCCAAACCAAATGGAGTATTTTGATAACTTCAACCTTTTCTCTGTTTATCATGATGTTGTATATTGGTCCATTTGTGAGGATTTTCATTTTCTTTACATTGAAGTGCAATCCATTCTGATTGCACTTCATCAGTATTTCAAATCCTCTTGCTTCCATTGAGAAAGATTGTGTCCTCTGCATAGCTCAGGTTGCATTTAATGAATCTTCTTCCAATCCTGAAGCCACGTTCTTCTTCATATAGTTCAGCTTCTCATATTATTTCTAAGCATGCAGATTGAATATGGTGAAAGGATTCAACCCTGGCACATACCTTTCCTGATTTTAAACCATTTACTATCCTCTTGTTCTATTCAGACAACCCAATTAAGTCTTCTGGAATACTGATTCTTCACAATGTTATCCATAGTTTGTTATGATCTACACAGTCGAATGTCTTGTCATAGCTAATAAAGCACAAGTAAACATCTTTCTGGAGTCCTGGTGTGGCACTATAGGATAAGCACTGAACTTCACACAAAGTCAGTGGTTTAAAGTCACCAGCAGCTCCTAGTCAGACTTGACAGCATTTAACAACAACAATGAAAGAACTCTCTGGTATGCTCTGCTTTGAGCCAAGATCCATCTGATGTTGGCAATGATATCCCTAGTTCCATATTCTTCCCCCCGCCCCTGGTTCCATGTGCTTTTCTGAATTTAGCTTGACTTTCTAGCAGCTCCCTGTTGATGTATTGCTACAACCTTTTTTGAATTATCTTCAGTAAAATTTTACCTGCACGTGGTATTAATGATGTTGTCTGATGATATCCGCATTTTTGTTGGGCCACCTTTTTTTTTTTTGGAATGGGCACAAATATGGATCTCTTCTAACTGGTTGGCCAGGTACCTGTCTTCCTAATTTCTTGTCGTAGATGAGTGAGTACCTCTAGTGCTGCATTAGTTTGTTGAAACATTTCAATTTGTATCCCCTCAATTTCTAGAGCATTATTTTCCACCAATGCAGTAGTACAACTTTGACCTGTTCTCTTAATACCTTGGTTCTGGATCATTTGATACCTCTTGAAATAGTTGAACAAGGACCAGTTCTTTTTGGTACAGTGACTGTGTATTCCTTCCATCTTCTTTTGATGCTTCCTGTGTCCTTCAATGCTTCGCCCATAGAATCCTTCAGTATTTCAAGTGGAGCCTTGAATTTTTCCTTCAGTTCTTTCAGCTTGAGAAATGATGACTATATTCCTCCCTCTTGGTCTTCTTACTCCAGGTCTTTGCGCATTTAATTATAATACTTGCCTTTATCTACTACAAAATGTAATACATGTGTAAGCATGAAATATATGTCACAGGAACTCTAGCATACATATGCCAAGCATACATAGGCGAATTAGAACAGATGAAGTTGACTGATGGTTGTGGCCTGAAAATAAGTTAATAGAAAAGCTTAATGTGGAAAAGTATCTATTGGTCTGTCAAACAGTGGGGAAAAAATTCTGATGTTGTTCATTTATGTTTTTTAAAATGGTATTTTTCTATAGCGATCAAAAGTATGGTGAGGAAAAAAAAACAGTGAGAAAGCAAGTGATGTTGTCAACCTTTTGTCAAATTGATATGATTGATAATTACATGCAGCTGAGCAGAAACAACATGGGCATGCTTAGAATTTGCTAACGTACGTTCTAGGCCTCCCTCTCTGGGGGCCTATTAAAATTCTTCAGCATAAACGCTCTGAGCAAGGAGAATGCTGTTGCCCGTTTTGCCCTTACTAAGTCTTCTCAGGCATGCATAATGTATGCCTTGCTGAAATCAAAGATGCGCGTGTTGGTTGTCTTCAAGTTGGTTCCAACCTTACTTATAACAGGACGTAAAATTGCCTGTCCCCGCGCTATCCTCATGATTGCTGGGATGTTTGAGTCCATTGTTTATTTATGCCAGTCCACCTCACTGAAGGCTCATCATTTTGTTGCCAAATGAATGTTTCCGTAGTTCCGATGAATGTATGCAACAAATGTATTGTTTTGAGGGCCAACAAAACTGTACAAAGACTGGTTGTAGAAATCTTTATTATGTGCATATCACTTTATTCACAAAATTGGAATGTTTTGTTGTTATCAGGTGCCACTGAGTAGGCTCTAACCCATAGCAACGCTATGCACAAAAGAATGAAACCCTGTCCAGTCCTGCGCCATCCTCACAAGGGTTATTACGTTTGAGCCCATTGCTGCTGCCACTGCCTCAATGCATCTTCTTGGGGGTCTTCCTCTTTTTCACTGACCCTCCACTTTACCAAGCATGATGTCCTTCTCCGGGGACTGTTGTTGTTGTTACGTGGTGTCGAGTACTTACTGACCCATAGCGACCCTGTATAGGGTTTCTGAGGAGTGGCTGGTGAGCTTGAACCATCCACCTTGTGGTTCAAAGCAACCTTGCAGTCCAGCACATTAACCCACAGCACCACATCAGGGACTGGTCCTTCCTAATAATGTGTCTGAAGTATGAAAGATGTAGTCTCACCATCCTGCCTTCTAAGGAGCATTCTGGTTTTAACATTTCCAATGTTCCTATATTCATGCTTCATGCCATCCACGTTCTGATTATTAATGGATGTTTGCAGCTGTTTCACCTCATTTTGAGTCATGCCCCATCAGCAAATGAAGGTCCTGAAAGCTTTACTCCACTCACGCCATCATGATCAACTCTGCTTTGATGAGGCAACTCTTCCCCAATTGTATGTTGAATGCCTTCCAACCTGAGAGTCTCATCTTCTGGCACTATATCAGACAATATTCTGGTAGTATTCAGAATGCTTTCATCTTCCAGCACTATATCTGACAATGTTCAGTTGCTATTCATAAGGCTTTCAATGGCTAAACATTCAGAAGTAGTCCACCTCTCCTTCTTCTAGTCTGGAAGCAGTAGCTCCATAAGATAAGCACTGAGCTGCAAATACAAGGCCGGTGGTTTGAACCCACCAGCCACTCCGTGGGAGAAAGATGAGGCTTTCTGCTCCAGTAAGAGATTTAAAGCTTCAGAAACCTTGTACAGGGTAGCTATGAGTCTGAACCAACTCCATGGCACTTAACAACAACAACAACAACATATACATATATATACATATGAGAGAGAAATAGATTTGTCTCAAGGGAATGGCTCATGTAGTTGTAAATGTTGGCAAGTTCCAAGGACGTTGGTCAGATGTCAGACTAGAGACTTTTGACTCAGCTAGCTGCAGGGACTGACAGATCCACACAGGCTGTGGAGAAGGAGGAATCCAAGTTCATCAGGTAAGCTGGCAGGCTGCTGACTCAAAAACCACAGAGGCTAATGAATCCCAGGATCAGCAGGCAATACAGTAGGCCACTGGCTCAAGCACTTAACAACAACAACAGGGACTCAGAAGCTTATAAAAATAGTATTGTATGAGAACATGTTGAATAAGATCCTAGAGAAAGGAGGATTTCTACCTCATTTAATATCAGCACTTTGTGTCTGACCCAAGGAGTAAGGTGCACCAGAACCGACTCCATGGCATCTAACAACAACAAACATGATTCTCCTCTCCCCCCACACAAAAGTTTAACTGTAGGATGACCTCTTAACGAAAACTCACTTGAAATTTTAATAAAAAATGACTTAAACTTAAAAAGAGGTTTTTAAAATGTTAAGTAGGGTTTCATCTACTTTTAAAAACTCAATGGTTAAGGCTGGTGCCCAGGGGTTGTGTTGTTGGTGTGTGTTAAGTAGCACATTGGTGATCTCTCCTCCAACACCCCATCTATTATATGGTGTTATTGTTAAAGAGCTCTGGAGTCTGTCTTGACTGACAGCAACCCTATGTATAACAAAACAAACTACTACCCAGTCGTGTGCCAACCTTAAAATGGTTACATTTGAGGCTGTTGCTGCTGCCTGACCCTTCACTTTACCAAGTATGATGCCCTTCTCCAGGGACTGTCGTTGTTGTTAGGTGCCATCGAGTCGAAACACTGCCTAATCCTGGGCCAACCTCACTACTGTTGCCACGCTTGAGTCCATTGATGCTGCCACTTGGCCAATCCATCTCATTGGGGGTCTTCC
>NW_006408536.1:25807868-25808346 GCF_000296735.1 Chrysochloris asiatica
GTCCTCTTCACTTTCAGCAAGCAAGGTTGTATCATCTGCACATCGCGGGTTGTTAATGAGTCTTCCCCCAATCCTGATGCCACGTTTTTCTTCATAGAACCCAGCTTCTCGGACGATTTGCTCAGCATACCGGTTGAATACGTATGGATGAAAGAATACAAACTTGTCGCACACCTTTCTTAATTTTAAACCATTCAGTGTTCCTATGTTCTGGTTGAAAAACTGCCTCTTGGTCCATGTACAGATTCCTCATGAGCACAATTAAGTGATCCACAATACTCATACTTCGCAATCTTGTCCATAGCTTGTCATGATCCACACAATAGATCGCCTTTGAGTAGTCAATAAAGTACAGGTAAACATCTTTCTGATATTCTTTGCTGTCAGTCAAGATCCATCGGACATCAGCAATGATATCCCTCATTTCACAGCCTCTTCTGAATCCTGCTTGAACCTCTGGAAGTTCTCTGTCAATGTA
>NW_006408536.1:25808446-25829562 GCF_000296735.1 Chrysochloris asiatica
TTTTTTTTTTAATTTCTTGACTATTGCTTCCATGAGTGCTGATTGTGGATCCAAGCAAAATGAAGTTGTTGACAACTTCAGCTTTTTCTCCATTTATCATGATCTTATTTATTGGTCCAGTTGTAAAGGTTTTTTGTTTTCTTTATGTTGAGGTGCAGTTCATACTGAAAACTGGGGTATTAATCAGTAAGCATTTTAAGTCCTCTAGGCGCTGTGGGTTAATGTGCTGAACTTCAAAGTCAGTTTGAACTGCAAGGTTGGCGGTTCAAGATCACCAGCCACTCCTCAGAAACCTGATACAGGGTCACTGTGGGTCAGAACTGACTCGATGGCCCTTAACAACAACAACAACAATATGCTTCCAGCAAGCAAAGTTCTATCATCTGCATATCACAGTTTTTTAACGAGTCTTCCTCCAATTTTGATGCCACGTTCTTCTTCATGTAATCCAGTTCTCCGGATAATTTGCTCAGCATACAGATTGAGTACATATGGTGAAAGGATGCAACCCTGGCCCACACCTTTCCTGATTTTAAACCATTCAGTGTCCCCTTGTTCTGTTTGAACAAAGCGTCTCTTGGTCGACATACAGGTTCCTCATGATTACAGTGAAGTGCTCTGGAATACTCATTTGTTGCAGTGTTATCCGTAATTTATCATGGTCCACACAGTTGAAAGCCATAAAGCACTTTCTGCTTTCAGCCAAGATCCACCTGTTGTCAGCAATGATGTCCCTAGTTCCATGTTCTCTTCTGAATCTGGCTTGAATTTCTAGAAGTTCTCTGTTGTTGTACTGTTGCAACCATTTAAAAATTATTTTCAACAGAATTTTAATTGATACTGTTCTATGATTTCTGCATTCCGTTGGGTCACTTCTCTTTGGAATGGGCACAAATATGGATCTCTTTCAATTAGTTGGCCAGGTAGCAGCTGTCTTCTAAATTTCTTGGCAGAGATGAGTGAGTGCATCTAGTGCTGTATCCGTTTATTGAATGATTTCAATTTTTATTCTATCATTCCTGGAGTCTTGTTTTTTGCCAATCCCTTCAGTGCTGCTGGGACCTCAACCTTCAGTGCCATTACTTCATGATCATGTGCTACCTCTTGAAATAGTTGACCATCTACTGTTTCTGTTTGATACAGTGACCCTGTGTAGGCCTTTCATCTTCTTTCTTTCCTTTTACGTTTTTACTATGGACTGAGTCATAGGGGAACATTGTGATGGGAGAACATCGCCTTTACACCATCATGTCATTGCAATGATTACAATTTCCTCTGTGCATCATCATTCAACAGGATTTGCTTCCATCCTCCCTCCCCGTTTTTTTTTTTTTGTATGGTGGGTAGAATGTATACCAAACCACTCTGAATATATAATAATTTAAACAACCAAAGGGCACATTCTGCAAACCGGCCTCCTGGCCGTCAGCATCCAGTCTCCCTCTTTCCATGAGTCTAGAGTCCTCAGCTGCTCCCTCTCTCCGTGTTCTGGATAGGGTCCCACATTCTGCTTGTGCTCTTCTCTCTTGATGGTCCTAGGGTCTTCTGTTTCTGGACTGTAAGATTAACTACTCCCCGTTTTTGTTACAAAACTTCTACCTTTACAGTTGTGACAATTGCAATTAGTCATGATAACAGTTACTCACTATTGAATCATAAGAATCTTATCCCTGTCTCTTTTCACCGGACCCATCTAGACAAGATGAAGACTATTATTGGGGTCTCTACCTTCCTCCGCACACTCTTAAACTAAACTCCCTCTTGTAAGCTCACCTTGTGCCTTTATCGCCCCCTCATTTTAGGTGGTCAATGTCTAACTTGCCCGTCCCTATCTACCTTGTATGCAGAGGGGATAGCACTGATACTTGAGTTTTCATCTTCTTTTGATGCTTTCTGCATCATTCAATATTTTGCCCGTAGAATCAATCCTTCAGTATTTCAAGTTGAGGCTTGAAATTTTTCTTCAGGTTTTTCCTTCTGATTTTCTAATTCCAGGTTTTGCACAACGCACTATACTACTTTACTTTGTCTTCTCGAGCTGCCCTCTGAAATTTTCTGTTCAGCTCTTTTACTTTCTCATTTATTCAGTTGCTTTAGTGTCTTTATGTTCAAGAGCAAGTTTCAGATCTCTTCTGACATTCATTTTTGTCTTTTCTTTCTTTCTTGACTTTCTAATGACCTTTTGACTTCATCCTGTATGATGTTCTTGATGATATTCCACAACTCTTCAGGTCTTTGGTCATTAGTGTCAAATGTATCAGTTCTGTACTTGAGATGGTCTCTAAATTCAGGTGAGAAAATTTCAAGGTTATATTTTGGCTCTTGTGAACCTGTTTTCTTGTAAATGTGTGGATATTAGCCTATCACAGATAGCACTATACTTCAAGATAGATTTTGAAATGTTCTCTTTGACAATGAATTCAACACCAGTCTTCTTGAATTTGTTGTTAACAGCATAGGAAATGATAGGATTATCTGATTCAAACTGGCCAATACCAGTCCTTTTACACTCACTAATGCCTGGGATATCAATCTTTATGTGGTCCAAATAATTTTTTACAACTTCCAATTTTCCTCGATTCATAATGCGTACATTCCATGTTCCAGTTATCAATGGATGTTTGTAGCTGTTTCTCCTCAATTTGTGTTAGGCCCCCATCAGCAAATAAATGTCCTGTAAGTGTACACCACTATGGTCACCTCTGCTTTGAGGAGGCAGCTCCTCACCAGTCTCATTCTGAGTGCCTTCCAACATGAGGGACTCATCTTCTGGCATGATATCTGTGACACTTCTACTGCTATTCATACTGCTTGAATTTTCTGACACGCTGTGTGACAGTGTTCTGTTGTTATTAATAAAGTTTTCAATGTTGGTGTGGCACTATAGGGTAAAGCACTGGACGAAAAGGTCGGTTTGAACCACAAGGTGGGAGGTTCAAACTTACCAGCTCCTTGGAAATGTTATCCAGGGTTGATGTGAGTCGAAAATGACTGCACAGCACTGAAGAACAAGAACAAACATTCAGAATTAGTCAGCCTTTCCTTCTTCCTACTGTCTTCGTCTGGAAGCTCATCTGAAACCTGTCCACCATGGGTGCCCCTGCTGATATTTAAAATACCGGTGGCATAGCTTCCAGAATCTCAGCACCTCATAAGACACCACAGTGTGACAAACTGATAGCTATTATACATAAAGCATAAAAGCCTATGATAATTTGTTACTTAGCCACAGTAAAGTTATGTAATCATGAAGGAATGTTTAAAAAATAATGTATGGCTTTTTTTTTTAATAACCTGTTCCAATTTTCCTTGTATGTTTCAGGCATATGTATATTCATTCCCTTTCTGCTAAGCAGCCCTCATGGCACAGGGATTCAGCTGTTAACATAAAGGTGGGCATTTTGAAACCACCAGCTTCCCTGCTGGAGAAAGATGTGGCAATCTACTTCTTTAAAGATTTCTGCCTTGGAAGCGTGACACGGCAGTTCAATTCTGTCTTATAATAGACTTGCTAGGAGTGAGCTGAGCCTCAACTGTAAAGCAGTGGGTTTGTTTTCCTGGTTTTTCTTCTACTCCTGTTGCCTTTCACATTCCTGTGACTCTAGTTTTCCCTTCCTGGCTTTTGGCTGTCAGAAACCCTTCTACATGAGACTGTCCATTCGTGCTTCCTGAAACCTTTAATTTCCAGATAAGGTAAATGATAAACTTTCCTACTTATTTAAGTGCAACATTTCTCTGCAGCCTAACATTTGTCTGACAATGGTGTTCATTAGCCATTAGATTGTATTTACTCTGGTATACAAAATTAGTACTTTTGACCTCTCTTCCTTAGTAGCCTTAAACTTTTAAGCTTTAAAATTTAAGTCTTTGTACTAATAGTTAGACAAGAGCTACATGTGATTTCTCTTTTGTTTGACATTAGTTTTTTTTTTAAATTTCTTCTCTGGGGGTAGTAATTTGGGCCTGTTTTTTCTATGTGCCAACAGACTCCTTTTCTTAGGAAGGATACCAGAAAGAATTACTGTTACAACAAGTGAATTTTTTAATGGAGGGTGTAGTTGGAGTTTCGATGACAACAAGCACTCAAAATGTCTAAACAATTCAGTCAGATAGGTTGTGTGTCATGTACACAAGTCACTTAAATGCCTTTAGTTTGGTCATTTGTACAGAAAGCATAAACATCATTTAAAGTTTCAATTTGTTAATATGAGCCAACCTGCAAACAACTTACAAAGATTTAGGTCTGACCAATTCACCTTAGTCTACTGAATTTGCATGACCGCTGTCTATATTTTCTGGATTTTACAATTGCCCTTCCTTGACATCACTATTTTCTTCAGTACAACTATAAAAGTTATTCAGAATTTATTTTACAGTGAAGCAGATACTTCTAGATTCTAAATCCCTAAGAACAGCCTCTTCCACCCATTTCTGTTTCTTTTGGGGATATTTGTTTGTATTTTGTCCTCAAAAGGCACTCTATTATAGTTTGTCATACTTATTGCTATTACTTGTTCTCCCTTGGTTGAATCTCTGGTTTGCTTCCTTGTGGGTAGAAAAAAAATTTTTTTAAATTATTATATTGGGAAATTGTCATTCTTTTAGATCTGCTAATATTCACCAATAAATATAATCAGAAAAAAAGAACAGGACTATTTTTTCTGTCCACTTGATGGCACTTAACAACAACACCAATATTGTCTTAACAAGAAAACCACTGATTTTGTGTTATTAAACTCGTTCCTCTTATTTATTTCTCTGTATGAAGAAATAGCATCACTAGTCATTATTGGAATATCTCTGAAACTACTCAAAAACTAATTTCAAAGAGTCCTAAAAGACGCATTGTCATTTAAATGACTCAGCTTTTGGTAATTAGGAGGATTTTAAAATGCCAAGAAAAGACATAATATCAATTGCATTTACTGCAAGTCTCACTTTAGGAAAAATGGCACAATCAGTCACTGAAACATTTCATACGTTTGGGGAAAGACTTGGAAAACAGAAATGTACTGAGTCTCAGTGAAGTGACATTTTATGCCTTTCACACAGAGGTGCTTGAGTTCTTGCTACTATCAAAAGCCAGTTATGATCAAAAGTTAATTTTATCTTTTTAAAATTTGGGTGTAAGCTTTTCTTATAAGAGCTCAAATAATTAGGCTGTTATTTTGTTTCCACACATTGTTGGAGAAATAACTCAGCTGAATCCAAGTGAAAGCAAAATTGAGAATGTTAAATTTTTACAGTGCTCACAAATTTTTCAATCTAATTGACATGGTTCTCGGCGTATCTTGGAAAATGGCAGCGTTTGGTCTTTTTTTGCCTTTTGCCATAGACATTAACATGCTTCTGTTGAGTTGTTCTAAGTCATAGTAAGTAACTCTTTGGAAATCCTATACAGGGTTGCCATCAGTTGGAACCGATTCGAAGGCACTTGACAACAGCGGCATTTGACATCAGCTTTTAGAATAGATGAACTACAATAAAACCCATGATAATGCTTCTTAACAAAATCTCTGCCTTGGCATTCTTAAACGCCTGTTGGTGAACAAATTACTTTCCCCTTTGAGTAAAGTTTTGTTTCAACTTATAAGTTGTAAGTTTATAAATGAGGTGGTATCTTGAAGTAGCATTTTAATTACAAGGTAGCTTAACTTTGATGTAATGTTGTGTTGTTGTTCAGTGCCTTCGAGTCGGTTCTGACCCAGCCACCCTGTATAGAGTTTCTGAGTTGCGACTGGTGAGTTTGAACCACCGACCTTGCAGGCCAGTGTATTATCCTGTAGCGCCACACCAGGACCTTCTTATTTCACTGTGCACAGAGTTGAACTATGCCAAAAGTTGAATTATGCAAATATTTTGAATCAAATGGGCCATAGCTTCCCATTTTCTGACACATTTCTGGCTGAGTGGAGTCAGTGTTCAATTTGGCCTGACCAAAATTTGGATTTCATTTTTCCATGGTTACCAGTGAACTGTCTGCAACAAGTTGTGCTTTTGTTGTGATTCTCAAAGACTGTGGCTTTTATCCGCTGTCGGCCATTTCTTACGATTTAGTACTTCCAGTTTCACACTGTGCAGAGACATAGCCAGACCAAACTGAGCTTTAGGCTGATGTCCACAGAGATGGTAGCCCTTTCCTCAATCCCTGTTGGATTCAGACAAACAAGCCATTGAATTCTGAGAGCCTTAACTCGACTTCTTCAGACAAAGCTAGGCAAGAAACCTCATCTGAATTCCTGTTCTGGAGAATTCTATAAAATCCTCCTCCTCCTCTTCTGCAAGCCATTGGGGACCTTTGTTCATTCTATAGACGCTGGCAGTGCCTTTCACCAGGAAGTGTTAGGAATCATGCCCGTAATTGTGTTAGTATCCCGATAGTTGTGCAGTAGAAAAAAAAGAACTAGTCAGGGAAATGTGCTCTCCATTGACAGCCCATAACTCGAATTGATGATTATTCTGCACAGGCAGTAAAGTAAATAAATAACCCTTAAATTGAGTTGATATTGAATAAAGGATCACATAATCTGAATTAAGAGCTGCTCTCTTGCTCTGGTGCTGGTAGGAATTAATATCTATTGAGTAGATTGATCCAATGTAGTGATTAGACACGCCCTTTCCTTAGGCATCAAAATGAGCACACTTAGGCAAGCAAAAAGAGCTCTATTAATAATGTCGGGAGAAGAGGCATAACCCTTAACTGTTGTCCCTGTCAAACCTGGCTCTCCTCCTTTCAATATGTCTGCAAGTGCCCCTGAGAGTCTCCTTTCTGATCAAGATCCCTCTGAAAAGGCTCTTGGGAGTATTTTGGTCTTTCTTTATCGGATTATTAACATATCAGTGATCCAAGCATATAAGAAAGGAGGACTGTTAAACACTTCAAGGAAAGAATGATGTGCTATTATTTTATGTTTGTTTGTTCTCTCTTACCAGTTAGATTGTGACCTTCTTGAACACAAGGACTGTGTCTTACACTCTGTCTCCCTGAAGCACTGAGGACATTGGGATGCTCAAAGCGAAGACAGACTTCCCGCTTGCTGACTAGTTGACTTACCTTCACAGTGACATTACTCTCCACACTTGCAACTAAAACATGGCTACTTGTGCCAAAACCTGGTTGTTTCACAATGTTTCTCTTGGGTTTGAATCTTATGCAGTGGAAGGGGGATAAAAAGCAAGCCAAATAGAGTTAATCATGGCCTGAGTACCTATTTCGTTTCCAGATGTTTGAAAGTGTCCACCAGATTGAGACATTTTAATTTCAACCAGACCTCTACTATGAGTACTTTATCACAGAAAGGATCATTTAAAAATAACTTAATTTTAGCATTCTGCACAAAAGTATATTGAATTTTCTTAGTTATTAAAAATATAAAACATGTTTTCTAATTATAAGAATAATATATGCTTATTGTGAAAAGAAAAAAAAAAAAACCCACACATAACAAAACCTCACAGAATGCAAAGAAGTATAGACGCAAACTAAATATCCACCATAATCTTAGAGATAATGAATTAGAATATATTGTTGTTGTTGTTGTTAGGTGCCATTGAGTTGGTATCTATTTATAGCGACCTTATGTACAACAACAGAACGAAACACTGCCCGGTCCTGGGCCAACCTCACAATCATTGCTACGTTTGAGCCCATTGATGCTGCCACTGTGCCAATCCATCTTGCTAGGGGTCTTCCTCTTTTTATTCCACCATCCACTTTACCAAAAATGATATCCTTCTCCAGAGAAGGATAATATGTCCAAAGTATGAGAGACGAAGTCTGGCCATCCTGGCTTCCAAGGAGCACTCTCTGGCTGTACTTCTTCCAACACAGAGCTATTGGTTTTTTGGCAGGCCATAGTACTTTCAATATTCTCCTCCAACACCATAACTCAAATGCATCAATTCTTCTACGGTCTTCCTTATTCACTGTCCAACTTTCACATGCATATGAGGTTATTGAAAATACCATGGCTTGGGTCAGGCATACCTTAGTCCTCAAACTGACGTCTTTGCTCTTCAACACTTTATGGGAGCAGAAAGCCTCATCTTTCTCCCGTGGAACAGCTGGTAATTTTGAACTGCTGACCTGCAGCTTGCAGCCCAATTCGTAACCACTACACTACCAGAGCTCCTTGGCTTTAGTAGTTGTTGTTGTTGTTAAGTGCCATCGAGTCGGTTCCAACTCATAGCGACCCTGAACAGGGTTTCCGAGGCTGTGAATCTTTACGGGAGCAGAAAGCCTCATCTTTCTCCCGCAGAGCAGCTGGTAGTTTCGAACTGCTGACCTTGTGGTTCGCAGCCCGATTTGTAACCACTATGCTACCAGAGCTAATTAGAACTATAATGGTATTAAATGGTCTTCCTTGTAGGTGGATGGATATTACTCTACCACAGACAGCATTGCACTTCATGACTGATCTTGATATGTTTTTTTTTGGTGATGAATGCAATAGCAGTCCATTTCAGATCACTAATGCCTAGGATATCAATATGTATACCCTCCATTTCATTTTTGACAATTTCCAGTTTTCTTAGTCACACAATCCATATTCCAATTATTAATGGATTTTTACTGCTGTTTGTCTTCATGTTGAGTGTATTCTGTATTGAGCATAGAATATATTAAAGATTGCTATGCTTATGATCTCAAGAGAAACATGAGGCTTTCTGTTTCTGGGAAATCTACAGCCTTGGAAACCCTGTACATGGTTACTATGAGTCGGAACCAACTCCACAGCACATAACTACCGCCACAATTATGACACTGCTGTTACATAATAAGAGATAATTGATACATTTGGAAAATGTTTTATTTACCGTTTTCTAGCATTTCTACTCAAGATTTTCTTACAAAACATCTACCATGCCATTAAAAGTGATTGAGAATCTGATATTAAGGAATTGTCATATTTGAAATACTATATCATTGGATATTTTGATTCCAATTATTGACTAGTACAAATAATGCCTTGATGAACATCTTTGGAGGGATATCTTCTCTTTTTTCTTATAATATTTCTATTTTTTTGCCTTTAAGTTTTTATTGTGGATTGAGTGAAAGTTTACAGGGCAGATCATCAGTTTTACATTCAACAAATCATACAGCTTGTTTCATCACAATGATTACATTCATCTCCATATACCATCAGTTAACAGTATTTCTCTCTATTCCATTTAGCTCTTTAAAGACAAAACAAAATAACACACCACTCAGGCATATATAATAATTTACACCACCAAAGGGCACATTCTGCAAGTCTGCCTCATGGCCACCATCTCTTAGTGCCTCTCTTCCCATGAATCTAGAGTCCTCAGTTGCTCTCCCTCTCCAAGTCCCCATCTCTGCCTCCATCTCTAGTGTTGCTGCTTCTCTGGATAAGGTTCCTTATTCCACTTGTGCTCTTCTTCCTTGATGGCCCTAGGATCATTTGTTTCTGGATTGTAAGATTAACTACTTCCCCATTTTTGTTACAATACTTCTGCCTTTACAATTGTGATAGTCGCAATTAGTCATGGTAACAATTAACTCACTACTGAATCATAAGAATCTTATCCCCATCTCTTTTAACCAGACCCATCTAGACAAGATGAAAACTATTCAGTGGGGACTCTTTCTCCCCCCCCCCATCCCCCACACCCTCAAATTAAACTCCCTCTTGAAAGATAGTAAGCCAGTCACTTCGTGCCTTTATCACCTCCTCATTTTAGGTAGCCAATGTCTAAGTTGTCCATCCCTCTCTAACCTGTGTACAGAAGGGATAGCATTGATACTTGATGTGAAGACTCCTTCTCTCTCTGTTGGTATTTAGAGTTACTACCTCCATGAGGTGTTGGAGGAGAATCTTGAAAGTGCCATGGGCTGCCAAAAGAACCAATAGATCTGTTTTGGAAGAAGTGCAGCCAGAGTGTTCCTTGGAGGCCAAGATGGCCAAACATCCTTTCTCAGACATCGGACATATTCTCAGGAGGGACCAGTCACTGGAGAAGGATACCATGTTTGGTAAGGTGGAGGGTCAGAGAAAAAGAGGAAGACGCCCAACGAGATGGATTGGCTAAGTGGCAGCATTGATGGACTCAAGCGTGGCAACAATAGTGAGGTTGGCCCAGGATCGGGCAGTGCTTCATTCTGCTGTGCATAGGTCGCTATGAGTCGGTACCGACTCGATGGTACCTAACAACAACAAGAACACCTCCATGAGTATAGGTCAGGTTCATCAAATTGTAGCAATTTATCAAATTGTTTCCTTTATCAAAAATTGTTTGTTTGTTTGTTTTTTAATCTTACCGTCATCAAGTTCTGATTATCAAGCCATGGAGGCTAGGTCAAAGGATTCTATCTGCACATTTGGGTGTTCTTGTTCCTCTCCCTTCACTTCGTATCAGCTGGATGCTTCACTCTCAACTCTGACCCTCTGTGACTATGTCCTTGTTCATGGGCTCAGGTGTCCCCAGGTCTCACCACACATTGGACCAGCAGCCCGTCCTCTTCTCTCTCTCATCTCCTTGTCAAAGGGAGTCAATGGACCGTGGTTGAACTCAACCCATTTATTCTTTGCCACCTTTCCCCCTCTTCCACTCACCAGTAGACCAATGTGATCGTCAGCAAGCTTACATGCCTACTCATGTGTTCACTCTGAGTTTCAGTCTCAGAGGGGTGTTTGTCCTGAAGGAACTTGATTGTTTGCCTTGATGGCTTCCCAGTGAACAGCTTGCTTATTCTTGTAGTAGCCAGTCATACTGCCACTTTTGTTTTGTTTTTCCTGATGATCTTTCTTTGAAGATGCATCTGCTGTCACTCTAGCTGTTCCAGAATGGTCTTCTTGTCCTTTCTAGTGGGGATGTCCCACCTCAGAAGGTTCTGGATGAGACTCAGGATTCCACCTAATGTTCTATACTCTGCAAAGGCTTTGCAAGAGGCCTGTTTCACTGGGCACATTCTAGAACCCCTTTTATGTATTCCAATCAGTTATAGGCTGAAGACGGGCTTACAGGTTTTCTGTAATCATGTTTCCCGACATTCCTTTCTGTCCCGCTCAAGTGTCTATTTTACAATAGTATGCAAGGGAAACCAATCTTCATAAGACAGTCAAACATCTTAGTATTATTTCCCCTCTTCACACTATGCCTAGAGCCCTGTTGTTCCAAGGGTGAGTATGCATCACTATTTACCTTTGTCCCACTTAGCCCATGCAAACCTGTCTCAGTGTTCCCCTATCTACCTTGTTCGTCTGCCTCCTTCCCCGTCTTGCATTGCCTTCCCCAGCATTCAAACTATGATGTGTCTGCCTTTACCCTGTGCTCTACCATCGCTTTCCTCCACCCCAACCCCACCATTGTAGTTATCTTATAGCCCATTAACTTTTACCTCCATTTAAGCCAGTCTATTTTATCCTGTGTTCTACCTGACCTTCCCAACAGCCAGATTTCTGTTCCTCTGCATTTACTTTCTTTCACATTGTGCTTGTTTTGATCATAGACCGACCTCCGAGATCCTTTGAATTTGTTCTTATTATTTTATTCTGTTCTTGATTCTTCCATTTGTTGATTGACTTCCAGGTGATGCTGCCACGTACGTCAATCTCTGTTTGTTGTCTGTTCTTGTTGGTTCTCTGTCCACAGAACTCCCTTTAAGATGTTTTTCATCGCAGGGTTGGCTTTGGCAAAATCCCTTAGCTCTTGTTTATCCTGGAATGTTTTGATTACACTGTTGTATTTGATTGACAACTTTGCTGGGTAGAGGATTCTTGGTCAGCAGTTTTTTTCTTTCAGGGTTTTATATATATCTCCCCATTGCCTTCTTGCCTGAATGGTTTCTGTTGAGAAATCCGAGCTTAATCTGATTTGCTTGCCTTTGTATGTTGTTGTTGTCGTCAGGTGCCATTGAGTTGGAACCGACTCATAGCGACCCCATGCACAGCAGAATGAAACAATGTCCGATCCTGGGCCACCTCACTACCACTACCACACTTGAGTCCATCAATGCTGCCACCTGGCCAATCCATCTCGTTGGATTGACCCTCCATCTTACCAAGCATGATATCCTTCTCCAGCAACTGGTCCCTCCTGACAATATGTCCAAAGTATGAGAGACAAAGTTTAGCCATCTTGACCTCCAAGAACACTCTGGCTGCACTTCTTCCAAAAACAGATCTATTGGTTCTTTTGGCAGCCCATGGCATTTTTAGTATTCTCCTCCAACACTACAATGCAAAGGCATCAATTCTTCTACGATTTTCCTTATTCACTGTCCAGCTTTAGCATCCACATGAGGTTATTGAAAATACCATGGCTTGGGTCAGGCGTACCTTAGTCCTCAAGCTGACATCTTTCTTCTTCAACACTTTAAAAAGTTCCTGTGCAGCAGAGTTGCCTAATGCAATACGTCGTCTGATCTCTTGACTGCTGCTTCTGCAAGTGTTGATAGTTGATCCAAGAAGAATGTATATTACACTTCTCTTTTTCCTAGCTGCCTTCAGGATTCTGTCCTTTGATTTTGGATAGCTTGATTATTATATGTCTTGGTGATTTTCTTTTGGGGTCTATCCTTCCTGGGGTTCGTTGAGCTTCTTGTATGCTTATCTCTTCGCTTTTCAGGATCTTAGGGAAATTTTCTTCCAGAAGTTCTTCAATTATCTACTCTGTGCACTTGTGTGATTCTTCCTGTTCTGGAATGCCAACAATTCTTAAGTTATTCCTCTTCATGTTGTCCAACATGAATCTTAGACCTTCTTCCAAATTTTTTTTATCCTTTTTTTCTGTTTGTTCTTCTATCTTAGTGATATTGAGAGATTTATCTTCCAGCTCACTAGTTCTGGCTTCCATTTCTTAAGTTCTACTCCCTTGCCCTTTCCATGAATTGTCCATTTCTGATATTCTATTATTAATCATTTGGACCTCTTTCTGTAGGTTTTGCATTGTTTCCAATGCTGTGTCTAGCTATAGGATTGTTCCTGTAGCGCTTTCCTGGCTTCTTCCTTATTTTTCTCAACTCCATTATATAGTGTTTTGATACATTTTATAATCATGTTTCTGAATTCCTTCTCAGGCATTTCCAAAGCCTGCCCTCCTTCCAGTATGGAGTGTAGGTCTACCTCCAGCTCATTTGTCTCAGTCACTTTATCTAGTTTCTGGACATGTGGTGATATGGTCATCTGTGTCTGTTTTTTGGGTATATTTTTGGGTTTATCTGTGGCCTTAAAACTTAGATGGGTGTGTCTTTTGGTATTTTTTATGTTTTCTGATTGCTTCTAGGTAGCTGTGATCAGGAGATGGGCTTTCCTTTTCACTCTTCCTGAGAAATTTCAAGATGCCACTGTTAGTCATTATGACATAACTCAGGATTTAATTTTCAGCCTGTTTCCTTTTTAGTCTGCCTGTCCTGCTCCACAACTGTCATTCAGGCCTTTTTCTTAGTGATAAACAGTTCAGGACCAGCTGTGGCTGTCTTGCGTTGCCGTTTGGTTTTAAGTGGATACTGTCCCTTTAAATTTCGAGGAGATATGTGCACATGTGTATTAGAACCCTCCGGGGGTGGGGGTGGGGTGTCTGCTCACTCGTTCACCCCCTCTAATCACCAGAATGGAGGTGTGCAGACAGTGAGAGGCCAATAAACAGATACGAAAGAGAGAATTTCCACACCTTTATTTCACGGTTCTGTCAGGCGTCTGTGGCGGCTCTGATCCTTCCCCTGTTCGGTCTGGCTCAAGATGGTGGCTCAGGGAGCAGCTGAGTGCCTAGGATTAGAAAGAACTGGGTGTCTTGCTTCTGCTACACATTCCCCTAGCTGTAAGCCTTCCAACCTTCTAAATATTCCTTTATATGTGATTCAGAGTTCTGGGACCATCCCCTGAGCCTGCTTGGTCGGGTATTCTGTGTTGTTGCTGATGGAGCTCCTCACTGCACTTCCACCCGATCCGCCATCTTGTTTATTCTCAAGGTATTATCTTCTTATTACATATGGTTCATTGCTGAAGGAAGAATTAGGCCTCTGTGGATATGGACAATTGTAACACTTTAGGAATATTTCCAAATTACTTTCCTAAATGGTTAGGCCATTTTACATGCTGCTGAATATTTCATGACACCTTTGCCAACACTGAATAATTAAAATATTAATTAGTTAACGTGAGAAATAATATCTCCTTTCTATTTTAATTTTTATGTCTCGGTTTATATTTTCATGAGTTTATAAGCTTTGGTTAAGGCTTACTTAACATTTAAATACAAATAATTAGCTAAATATAGTGGTTCAAACAATGAACACCTGTCTTAATTCTCTAGCTATGCTATTAGAGAAATACCACAAGGACTTTAACAAAAACAGATATTTGTTCTCTCCCAGTTTAGGAGACTAGAAGTCTATATTCGGGGTCCTGCTCTAGAGGACGTCTTTCTGTCTTTGTTGGCTCTTGACCCCTTTTAGCCTTTGGAGACCCAGAATTCCTTCGAGATCTCCAGGTGTCTTGGCATCTGTTTTCCTCTGGATAGGAGCGTCCCAGTGCAGGGACAGAGCCCAGGTACACAGGATGCACTCCACCACCGGTTCTTCTTCTTTGATGGTAGTAGGTCCTTCTGAGCTCTTCTTACTAATTTAATCTCCTTTATAGCTCAAAAGAGATCCACTCACGATACAACCTAATTCTGTAGATTGTACCAGCCTGATTAATATCATGTTGTTGTTGTTGTTGTTAGGTGCTGTTGAGTCCGTTCTGATTCATAGTGACCCTGTTCACAGCAGAAGAAGCACTGCCTGGTCTTGTGTCATCCGCACAATTGTATTTCAGCCTACTGTCGCAGCCACTAGGCCAATCCATCTCGTTGGGGACTTCCTCTGTTTTGATGACCCTCCGTGTTTTCAAGCAGGATGTCCTCCAGGGACTGGTCCCTCCTGACAACAATTCCAAAATATGAGAAACAGAGTTTTGCCATTTTTACTTCTAAGGAGCAGTCTGGATGCACTTCTTTTAAGACAGATTTATTTGTTTTTCTAGCAGTCACATTCTTCCTCAACACCATCCTTGAAATGCATCAGTTCTTCTTCGTTCTTCCTGATCCATCACCTAGCTTTCACATACATATGAACTGACTGGGTCAGGTGTGCCTTAGCCTCATCACCCTAGAAATGAGGATTTAAAACACATAGGATGAGGACATCAGAGCAGAGCTGATCACCTCAAATCACATCCTGAGGTGGATTGTATTTCATTTGATCTCATCAAGTGCCATCGTGTCGGTTCTGACCCATAGCGACCCTGTATAGGGTTTCCAAGGAGCAGCTGGTGAGCTTGAATCGCCAACCTTGCCGTTCAAACGGCTTTGCAGTCTGGTAATCCACAGCGCCACGTGAGATATTAGGACCTGTTAATTGCCAAACCACTGCTAATCCAGGCCCAACCATGTTGCCACACAACCTTAACTGTCACAACACCCTTGGCTGCTAACGGAAAAGCTAGAGATTTCAAGTCTACCCAAAGGCACACTGGAAGAAAGGCAATTGAAAACCTTACGGAGCACAGCTTTGCTGTGACACACCTGGGCTCTTTATGAGTCCGAGTCGACTCGAGGGCAGATGGTATGGGTGTAGGCTGAATTACTAGATCTACAAGTGAATGCTTGTAATTGCATGAGATGATTTTTTGTTTGTTTTGTTTTCAATTAAAAAAAAATTATTGTGAATCATGTGATAGTTTACATGGGAGAACATTAGCTTTACATTCATCCTATCGTATATCCTTTCATTGCCATGGCTATAATCCCTTCCATGCATCATCAACCAACCAAAAGGTTTACCCTGTAAGCCTTCCCCTCTGCTTTCCTGGTCATCAGCACATAGCCCCTCTCCCTCTCTGGGTCTAGAGTCCCCAGCCAATCCATCTCGCCACGTCGTCGTCTCTGCCTCCATCTCTGGCCTCACTGCTTCTCTGGGTAGGGTCCCGCACTTCGCTCTTCTCCCTTGATGGTTCCAGGGACCTCGCTTCTGGACTGCAAAGTCAATCACTCCCCTCCTTTTGCTACACAATGTCCACCTTTACATTTCTAATCCTTACAATCAGTCCTGATAACAATTATTCACCATTGTACCACAGGGGACCTATCCCCATCTCCTTTCATCAGCCCCGCCGTGGATACTACGCATGCGATGATATTTAAGTGAACCTATCTATATCTTGTGTCCTTTTATGTGCTTTAGGAATAGTAACTTGTTTGATCCTCATGACATGTCTGACCCAGATCTACTCCCCATTTTACTGAGAGTAGGGAAAAGGGGACAGCTTGCTGAAGGCAGCAGTGCTAGCAGGAGGTAGAGCTGGCCTACCAAGGCTAGTACCCTCTTGACTACTATGCATGATATCACCAGCCCCATCTCAAAAATGAAGTGGCATCAGCTCACCAACCTGATAGATAAAAAGAATTAGCCCCAGCGCATCATATCTAGTGAGTGTTTCAAGATCATCCAGCCGATCAATTCTGAGATTTAGAGTGACCTTCTGAGGTTCTGGTCCCATGTAAGACAAGAAGTCCGTGGAACCTCGGTCACTTGGAAGGAATGTGAAGAGTGGGACGATGCTAACAATGGCAGGTTTTAGTCCTTGTGAAGGGTTAGGGGGAAAGGGAGAGCAACTGAGGGCAGGGAAAAATTGGGCCAGTTTAAAGGAGGCCTACACACAGAGACTTTCATGGCATTGGGACAGGGACTGTGCATTGGCACAACAGTCTGGTAGCCAGAGGGGTCACCAGCAATGATCAAACTACTGTGTATATCGTAGGTAGAATTCGTCCTAAAGCAGAATCAGAGGCCAGGCTTCGTGTTGTTGTTAAGTACCATAGAGTCGGTTCAAACCTATAGCAATCCTGTATAGGGTTTCTGAGGAGCGGCTGGTGAGCTTGAACCACTGACCTTTTGGTTCAAATGGACTTTGCAGTCCAGCGCATTAACCTACAGCACCACACCAGGGGTGCTAGTGATCTATTCAGGAAGAACTTCAGGGAGAATTCAGTAAGGGAGTGGGAAAGGAAGGGGAAGTTGATCAATGATGCAATTTTAGGTGAAATCCCAGACTCAGGTTGATCCCCTAAGCACTCAGGAGAGTAAATTTCACCTCAGAGGAGTGTGTCCTACCATGATTCAGGGACGCTAGGTTTTGTACTCCCACACCAGTGAGCCAGTGTGAACACCCAAGGCCTAGGTGCCAGCTATTAGCAGCAGAGGGCAACAAAACTGGTGAAGGAATTGGGGCGGAGGGCGATTTACAACATATTTTAAATGACATATGGCAATGCCTTTTATCAAGAGAATGAATGTGTCTACTGAAATACCGCTTCTGTGTTTTTGGGGCAACTGGCAGTGTTTTTAATTTGACGATTGAGCGTTACTTCCTGCGGAGTCTCAAGGTACCAGACAGAAGGAGAAATTATATTAAGTTCTTTACACTGTGACCAATTAGGCAGCATCAGTGGGAGTTAGAATTAGATCATTTTAAAAACGTGGTTTTCTAGGGGAAATAACGAAGAGGACAAGTCGTTCCAAGTCTCCAGCTTAGAGGGTTAATGTTCTGATCAAATTGGAGCTTTGCAAATGGTAATAGTTAAGCTAGGATTGGGGCATTTCAATTTTCTGCCTCCGAAGGCAGGTTTTAATAAAGGCATGGAACTAGTAATCCCAAAGGCTTTTCTAACAGCAGGATAGCAAGTCATTATGTATTATTTATTATATTAGGAAATGAAATATGTCTTTCCAGTTGTCATCACCCAAAAGCACATTTCAACAATTGATTAAGCCGAAACCAGGAGAAAGTCGTCTTCTGTTACTTTTGTTTTCATAACCTAATGTCCTTGCTAGAAAACTTAGGTATTGGCTGGTCATGTGCAGCAGGAAATGTCTGCTTGTTACAAGTATTCCCAGACTTCACTAACAGAGTAGCTTGACAGCAAGCACTTCATTTGTCGCTAAAATATTAGATCGTCTGTCTTTTTTAAATCCTTACCCCCAGATCATTAGGAGAACATCTACCTCGTGGTTAATGCAAATACACCTGAGAAAGTCAAGTACTTCAGCCAGGTATTAAAAGAACTGCTTGCCCTACACCAGGGGTCTGCAAACTCTGGCCCATGGGCCAGATTCAGTCTGCCAACCAGTGAATAAAGAATGATTTTTATGATTTTTAAAGCATAGCTGGAAAAAAAAAATTGAAGACTACTTTGTGGCCCATGAAAATAATGGGAAATTCAAACTTCAGTGTTTATCAATGAAGTCAGATTGGCACACAGCCATGCCTATTTATTTGTATTGTCTAGGGCTGCTTTCGAGCCACCTTGCCAGAGTCAAGTACTTGAGACAGAGAACATATGGCCTGCCAAGCTGAAAATGTTTACGTTTGACTCTTTGCAGAAAACATTGGCTGACTACTGGTCTAGACTTTTGCGCCTCCATCTGCCCACACATCCCCATCTTTTAGAATAACACTCTAGGACACATGTGACATGGGGAATCAGGTCATGTGCTGTTAAGTGGCGTGGAGTCAGTTCTGACTCATAGCAACCGTGTATAGGGTCTCCGAAGAGCGGCTGGTGGGTTGGAACCTCCAACCTTGTGGTTAGCAGTTAAGTATTTATCGTACAGTGCCACACCAGGACTCCTCATGTAGACACTGTGAAAATGAAGTTCATTTTGCTTTTTTCGGGAAGACAGTTGATTACAGTTCATTTTGATGAGCATGTGACTTCAAGACATACTGCTGCAACACACACTAGAAGAAGATATTTTATGTAAATCATATGCCTATGTGAAGTGATCATAGATTTCCAGGGGCCCTGTACATGAGTAACACAAAGGACAACTCTTTCCAACCTATCTTTTTTCCAGTTTTTAGAACACAGTGCCAGCCTGTCTAATGGGTCCTTTCATTGTTAATTCATTTGACCTACTCAACAGCCCTGTGAGCAAATTAGTCAGTTGTAGTGATGAAGAGAGAGGAAAAAAAAAAAAAAAAAAAAAGCTTTATTTACCTCATCAAAAGTCTCTCCAGGAGCCACATTTTAATTTATTTAACTTCAGAGCTTATTGCTAAAGAAAGATTGTCATTAACATTGGTCAGAACATTTTCCCTAACTCATTGATTATGCTCTATCCTTAACCCCTCCTCCTCTGGTACAAATGGAAAATAATATACTGTCTCATATAATGTTCCAACAAAAACAATGTGCACACACACAACACAACAGGCACAGTGCATAGGAAACTAATGTGTGAGGGAGTTGCGTAGTTTACAAAAAACATAGTGTGGGTGTTCTTTGTGTAAAACTATGTTATCTATGTGGTCATAGGGCCCTGGTGTGGCTCTGCAGGATAATGTGCTGAACTGCAAGGTAAGTTTGAACCACACCAGCCGCTCCTTGGAAACCCTGTACAGGGTTGCTATGGGTTGGAACTGACTCAGGCACTTAACAACAACAACGTGTTCACTTGTCTTTCCGTCCATCCTTATATCTGTCCTCTCATTTACCGGTAATTCAAACATCAACTGTTTATTGAGCACCTAGTACATACCATTGTGTCCCTCCAGTAAGCATGCATTTATGAATAGAAGAGATGTTGTCCATGTCCTCATAAAGGTTATCCCTCCTTTTCGCCTGCCAAAGTCATACGGAGGATGAGTTGGGTCTGCCCACAGATCTAAATGGCCTTGACATCTCCATTTCACGTGGACTGAGATGGCTGCAGGCTCATAATCTGCTGCTGTGGAAGCAACTTGACTTGGACTTCTTGGATGTTTTTCTGTTTTCTTAAGTTTTTATTGTGAACTGAGTGATAATTTACACGGGAGAACATCAGTTTTACACCATTGTTTCATTGCAATGATTACAATCTCCTCCGTATATCGTCATTCAATAGTATTTGTTTCTATTCCCTCTGGGTTTTTTTTTTTTTTAAGGATGTACAAAAAAACATTCAGGATTATATAATCATTTAAACAACCAAAGGGCACATTCTGCATGCCTGCCTCCTGGCTTGGATGTGTTTCTTAAAAATAAACAAAAAAATTATTATGGTAAATAAATAGGTAATCAAACATTTACCATTTCTCCGGTCTTCGCATGTGTAGCCAGTTCTGTGGTATTATATTCATCATGCAGCAGCTTTCGAGAAATGTGATGATTTTGTTGTTGTTGAGAATATAGGAACCCTGGTGGTGTTGCTGTAGGATAAGCACTGAACTGCTAACCTCAAGCTCAGCAGTTCAAATTCACCAGCTGCTCCACTTAAGAAAGATGAGATTTTCCTGGTAACGTAGTGGTTATGAATTGGGCTGCAAACCGCAAGGTCAGCAGTTTGAAACTACCAGCTGTTCCGCGGGAGAAAGATGAGGCTTTCTGCTCCTGTAAAGATTTACAGCCTCGGAAACCCTGCGCAGGGTCGCTATGAATCGGTTCTGACTCCACAGCACATAATGATAAAGATGTACAGCCTCGGAAAACCCTACACAGGCTCACTCTGAGTCGAAATTGACTAGAAGGCAATGGGTTTTGTTGCTGTTTTTGTTGAGAATACACACAGCAGAACATACATCAACTCCACAGTTTGTACATGTACAATTCAGTGACGTCGATGGCATTCTTTGAATTGTGCAACCCGTCTCCCCCTCCTTTTCCAAATTGTTTCACCCCATGTAGATATTTTTTAAGAATGAGATTAAGATGTTATAAGTCTTATTATTGAAGAAGGAAAAAGATATGAGACCTCACCTTTTTGTTTTAAAACTAAATGTAACACTTTAGATATATATTTCAGTCAGAACTACCAAGACACAAGCCAAAGTCTACTAACAACAGTATATTGTTGTTGTTATGTACCGTCAAGTCGGTTCCGACCCATAGCAACCCTGTGTAGGGTTTCCAAGGAGCGGCTGGTGAGCTTGAACTGCCAACCTTGCGATTCAAACCGACTTTACAGTCCAGCGCATTAGTCCAAAGCACCACACCAAGACTCCTAACAATAATCTAACAACATATATATAAAAACATATATATGTTGTTGTTGTTGTTGTTAAGTGCCGTCGAGTCGGTTCCGACCCATAGCGACCCTGTACAGGGTTTCCGAGGGTGTAAATCTTTACGGG
>NW_006408536.1:25829692-25860400 GCF_000296735.1 Chrysochloris asiatica
CTTTAAAAGAATTGGTTATACAGTTTTCTTAGTCCTTTCCCCAACGAATTTTGCCTGTTGCTTGCTGCTAAAGAGCAGACACTTGAAGAGGATAATGAATAGACTTGACCTCCAGATTGAACAGAGCAGACAGACACACTGGTCAGTGGACCCTCAGGTTCTTTACAAAGGATGGTGCTGATACAAATGTGTGCTACATGGATGCTAGAGGCCAGCATGTTTTGGTAGTCAGGCTCTGTCAATTTTTCTCTCGGATGTCTGGCTGGTGCTCAAAATTGCCTTTAATAATTGTGTTTTGTAAGTTCAGAGTAGAAGCTATTATTAGCGGTGTTTGTGGTTGAATCATGAGGTCAGGCTTGGCAGGGTGTGCGAAGCTGAGCCTCAGGCAGCCATCCTCTGCCACTCGGTGCCTTGGGGGGCAGCCTATTCCTGGGAGCAGACGACATGGCTTTGCCTTCTGCTTAGTGGGAGTGTGCGCTACAATAATGGAATGCTACCTTTGGGAGTGCAGAAAGCTTGGAACAAATTTCTCTTCAGAATTTGATACCTTAATGAGGATGTTCATACATAAGAACATATGTCGACTTCTGGTATGTCGCTTGTAGGATACGCACTGGATTGTGAACCACAATATCAATGGTTCAAACCCACCAGCTACCCCTTAGAAATACTGTACAGGACTCATTATGAGTCAGAATTGACTAGATGGCCCTTAACAATAACAACATATGTATATGTACGTATGTAATGTGTATGCCAAAGTGGCAGCATCAATGGGCTCAAGAGTGGCAACAATTGTGAGGTTGGCTCAGGACCGGGGCAGTATTTAGTTCTGTTGTACATAGAGTCACTATGAGTCAGTACTGACTCGATGGCACCTAACAACAACAACAATATGTATGGGGAGTCCTGGTGTGGCGCCATAGGATAAACACTTGATCACAAAGTCGGTTTGAACTGCAAGGCTGGCAGTTCAAACTCACCAGCCACTCTTTGGAAATCCTATACAGGGTGGCTGTGGGTCAGAATTGACTCGGCAGAACTTAACAACAACAATGTGTGTGTGTATATGTACATGCAGAATTGCTTTATTAGGTCAGGGACTGTGTTAGTTTTCTTCATGGGTCTTCTGCTCCTGGCACATGGGGGACTTGGCATGAATAGGAAATATTTGTTGAATGACTGAATGATTGAATGAGTGAGAAATAGCAAAAAGAAGCAGGTTTAGAAAGATAAGGACCATACGGTATATTAAATTGAAGAGTAGAAGTTTGTAGTCAGAGAACATTAGTAGGTCATGCATTTCCAAATGATGGTGAAGATTCAAGGGCAGGGAGGGGACTGTAGTTGTGAATAGCAACATGAGGATAGATAAAGACTGCTCTGGAGGACAGCCAAGGACTATGAGGTTATGGTATGCATTGATGTTGGGAGAGGAAGGAAGTAGAGATGAAGAAAAAAAGAAAAGTCCCCTTCTTTCTTAGCTCTCTCTTGGAATGAATGAAGAAATTTGCACAGATGTATACAGATGTAATAAGTTCTGTAAGACCTTCCTTCAGCACTCATACATACACAACACATATGCACACACACAGAGCATTTGCGAGGAGTACATGATAATAATAATAATAAAACACTCCTTGTGGAGTTCTGATGTGGCACTGGAAGATTAGTAAACGACTGCAATGTTGTTTTGAACCACAAGGTCAGCAGTTCGAATCCACCAGCTGCCCCTCAGAAACGCTATACAGAGTCACTATGATTGGGAACCAACTTGACAGCACTTAACAACAACACCAAACACTCATTGTAGACAGATGACTGAAATGAGCCACGGTTAGAAGCTATGGAATGAGTAGTCCACGATATCATTTTCTATTAATAACAAAACAGGACATGTTTATATTCATCAGAAATATTCAAATCAAAAAGTCATTCTGGTTTTTCCAAACTATTCTCATATCCATTTTGTAATGAAGGCTCTGTGTCAGGGAAGAGAAGTTGATCTGTGCATTGCCCTTGTTTGGTCCTCACACTGGCTCCGCCTCATGTCAACCTTATGTGTAACAGAATGAAGATTTGCCTGGCCCTTCACATCTTCATGACCATTGGTATGTTTGAGTCAAGTTGGACAGTTGTGTATTGTGATCCACAGGGTTTTCATTGACTCATTTTCATAAGTAGATCACCAGACCTTCCTTCCTTGTCTGTTTTCGATTCGTAGCGTCACTGAAACCTGTCCACTTTGGGTGACTCTGCTGCTATGTGAAATGCCAGTGGCCTAGCTACCAGCAACACTCAAGCCACTGTGTCACACCACACTGACAGTGGTACCTAAAATTGCTTACGGTTAGCATTTCTTTATGCTCTGATCTTGCCATAGTCACGAAGAAGTGAATAGAATCTTGCTGTCATTTTCACAAATGCTAACTATACAAAGACCATAGCAATTTGTAAAGGAGTGTTTATAAAAAGAGATTGATATGTCTTTCTATGAGGATTCCTTTAGATAGATTCCCAGGACATGATAATAATGCAATTCTTTTTGTATAGGTCCACTTAAACCTTTTCCAAATTAAAAGATGAAGTTAGGGAGCAGTTGTTTTTAAAAAATGTAACAGAAATACAATTTTCTCTGAAGCTTTCAAATAATTGTGAAATCATCTTTGTGATTTCTATTTCAGAAGCTGAGTCATACATATTTTCCCCATGTCAAACATGTTCGGTGACAGTTAGTTCCACCTAGTACATTTTGTTTGCCTCTAAAATCTCAAATACTGCATTAAGCCAGCCCCTTTCAGAGTTAAGGCTTAATAAACAATTGGATAGTGGAGTGATTTATTGCAAATAAAATGGCTCATTTGTGGTTCTTTTTTCCCCTTAAATTTACTGTGACATTCAGTAATTTATTAAACATGGCACTGTGCGGGAAAGTTTACTTATGAGTTTAAAAATAAGAAGTAATGAGTTAACTGGAACACTAAACTTCAGGATTTGGAGTTCATGGACACAGTAGCTTTATTCTGAATGGCGCATGCTCTCTGGAGACTTGACGATTCATTTATGCTGCAGTCTGAACTCTGTAGGTGAACTGGTGTCTAAAAGAACCATTATTATTTGATAAGAGATTATTGATTTGATCAGGTAATGAATGAATTAGATCAGTGATTGTATTTAGACCTTACAAGTATCCTATATAAGTAATTTTAATATCTCCTTTTGATAGGTGAGAGTCCCAGTGTGATGCAAATGGCTCCGTGTTCGCTTCTAACAGAAACGTTGGAGGTTTGAGTTCACACAGAGGCACCTTGGAAGAAAGGTTGTTAAAACCCCTAGGGAGCACAGCTCTACTCTGATACTGAGAGTTGCCATAATTTGGAATCAATGTTTTTTTTTGTTCTTTATTTACTGATGGGGAAACTGAGGTCCAGAGACTAGATAATAGGCTTAAAGTCACACAATCGACAAGTGACGGAGTCAAGACTGGAATTCAGGTCTGTGTTCCTAATCACGTTGACTTGCTTAGAGTACCACTACCACTGTGCCATTCACTACAACACAGGGAAACATCATAACAATGCCAGTTGATTATAACCTGCCCATTGATGTCTTCAAGATTCAATTGGACTTTTTTGCCTGTATTTGTTGTTGTTAAGTGCTGTCTAGTTTAGTCCAACTAATAGTGATACTGTATTGGGTTTCCAAGGAGCCACTAGGGGGTTTGAACCACCAACCTTTGGATAACAGTCCAGTACTTATCTACTAGCATCACACCAGGACTCCTTGTATGTATTTACACATTTCTATATAGGACTGTGAAGTCATTTGGATCCACAAGGTTGGTGGTTCAAGCTCACTAGCCACTCCTGGAAAACAGGGTCACTATGGTTTGGTATGGACTTGACGACACTTAACAACATCATCATCGATAGAGGTCGGCAGTTCAGACCCACCATTTGAGTCGCTATGAGTCGCTATGAGTTGATACTGACTCGATGGCACCTAACAACAACAACAACAACAATGACTTATTCATTGCAAATACCTTTTTTCAGTGGCATAAATGACAATAGTACATGTGGACCTTACCAGATGAAGTACTCAGGAATCAAATTGACTACATTTGTGAGAAACAAGGCCAAGAGCCAACTATAGACCAGACCATCATGTGCTCATATGCAAGTTCAGGCTGAAGCCGAAGAAAATTAAAACAAGTCCACGAAAGCTAAAATATCACCTTTAGTATATCCCACCTGGAATTAGAGACCATCTCAAGAACAGATTTGATGCACTGAACACTAATGACAAAAGACCTGAGAAGTTGTGAGATGACATCAGGAACATCATGCATAAAGTGAAAGGTCATTGAAAAGACAGGAAAGAAAGAAAAGACCAAAGTGGATGTCAGAAGGACTCTGAAAATTTGTTCTTGAGCCTAAAGAAGCTAAGCAGATGGAAGAAATGAAGAGCATAAAGAGCTGAACAGCAGATTTCAAAGGGTAGCTTGAGAAGACAACACCTAGTGTTCTAAAGAAATGTGCAAAGACCTGGAATTAAAAAAACGAAAAGGAAGAACACAATGAGCATTTCTTAAGCTGAACAAACGGAAGAAAAAAGTCAAGCCTTGGATTGCAGGATTGAAGGGTTCTGTGGGCAAAATATTGAATGAAGCTGGAAGCATGAAAAGAAAATGGCAGGCATACACCGAGTCCCTGAACTTCAAAGTATTAGTAGACATGCATCCATGTCAGAAGGTAGCATATTATCAAGAACTGATGATATTAAAATAAGTCCAAGCTGTACTAAAGGCTTTAGTGAAAAACAAGGCTCCAGGAATTAACAGAAGAACAATTGAAATGTTGTAAGCATTCATTAAGTCCAAGAAATTTGGAAGAGAGATACCTGGCCAACTAATGGGGAAGTATCCATCTTTGTGCCCATTCTAAAGACCAGTGACCCAACGGAAAGCAGAAACTATTGAATGATAACATTAAGGTCACAGGCAAGCAAATTTTTGCAGAAAATTGAAAAATGATTACACCAGTACATCGACTCCCAGAAATTCTAACTAGATTCAGAAGTGGACATGAAACAAGGGCTATTCTGACATCAGATGGATTTTGGCTGAAAGTAGAGAGTGCCAGAAAGATGTTTGCTTGTGTTTTATTGACTATGCAAAGTCTTTCGACTGTATGGGTCATAACAAACTATGATAACATTGCAAAGAATGGGTTTTCCAGAACACTTAATTGTACTCAGGAGGAACATGTACCTAGATCGAGAGGCAGTTGTTTGAACAGAACAAAGGGATACTGAATAGTCTAAAATCAGGAATGGTGTGTGTCAGGGTTGTATCCTTTCACCTAACTTAGTCCATCTGTATGCTGAGTAAATAATCCAAAAAGCTGTACTACCTGAAGAAGAACATGGCATCAGGATTGGAGGAAGACTCCTTAACTAACTGCAATAGGCAGATAACACAGCCTTTCTTGCTGAAGGTGAAGAGGACTTAAAATACTCACTGATGCAGATCAAATACTCTAGCTTTCGGAATGGATTCACCTTACTATAAAGAAAACGAAAATCCTCACAACTGGACCAATGAATAACATCATGCTAAATGGAGAAAAGGTTGAAGTTGTCAATGATTTCACGTTACTTGGATCCACAGTTAACACTCATGGAAGTCAAGAACACAAAGGACATAGTGCATTATGTAAATATGTGGCAAAAGACCTCTTTGAAAGTGTTCAAGAGAAAAGATGTCAATTTGAGGACTAAGGTGTGCCTGACCCAAGCCATGGTATTTTCAGTCACTTCATATGCATATGAAAGACCAGACCAGGAATGGATGCATTTGAAATGTGTTGGTGAAAAATATTGAAAATACCATGGACTTCCAGAAGAACAAACAGTTCTGTCTTGGAAGAAGCACAGCTAGAATGTTCCTTAAAAACAGGGATGATGAGGTTTGTTCTCACATACTTTGAGCATGCTATCAGGAGGGACCAGTTCCTGGAAAAGGACATCATGCTTGGTAAAGTAAGGGCCATCAAGAAAGAGGGAGACCCTCAAAGAGATGGACTGACACAGTAGCTGCAACAATGGGCTAAGATGTAATGATGATTGGGAGGATGGCACAGGATCCCGCAGTGTTGTGTTCTGTTATGCACCTAGTAACAGCAATACATTGAAAACGAGTTATTTCTTCCCAATATGTCTTGTTACAAATAATGTTACAGTGACGACTTCTACACTCCTTGTGTGCACGTGAAAGTTTTGGGACTGTGATGCATATTAAGAATTATGTTGTTGCTGTTATGTGCCGTCGAGTCAGTTCCGACCCATAGCAACCCTGTATAGGGTTTCCGAGGAGCCACTGGTGAGCTTGAACTACTGATCTTGCAGTTCAAATGGCTTTGCAGTCTGACGCATTAACCCACAGCGCCACACCAGGACTTACAGTGTACATGAAGACACTATGCCCACCTGTGGTGGACACAGGTAGGCTACCCAGGGTCCCCTTTCTAGATTGACACTGCCGTACCCCAGATGCTGGGCGTGTGTTGATGGCCGCTGGCTAGTGAGTAGGCAATTTCCTGATTGCCTTTCAATGAAGAGAGCCGCAGTGACAGGTTGTGCCCCCTGTCTGGGGAAGCATATATCTAATTATTGAGGTGCCTACAATTGCAGTCTGGCCTCCTTGCCTCAATTTCAGACAAAATATTTTTTTTTCCTTAGGACTTGAAAATTTCATTTTCCACTGTAGGAAAATGAAAATTGTTATGTTAAAGTAGGGAGTGTGGGACGAATGTTAAGATGACCAGATTCAAAGGCATTTGGTATGTCTGAGAGTGGTGTGGATCAACCATTGCAGGACTGTTACTGTTTTTTGGACATAAATACTTTGTTTTCTTTGTCCCATGCCTTCCCTCTGAATTCCCATACATCCTCAAGACATTCTTTTAGAGTCTTTGTGTTTTGCGCATTCTTAATGCTTATGTTTTATAATATATTTTTGCCCTAATGTTGCATGATAGTTTATCTGGGAATAAAATTCTATATTGCTGGTTCATTTTCTTCATCATTTTAACGATTTTGCTCTAGAGTCCACTATCATATATTTTGTCCCTGATTAGTCTGATCTAATTTTGATAGTCATTGCTTTAATCACGATGCCTTTGGCCTCTCCTTGTTTTCGCTGGATTTAAGGTTGGTGTTTCACTAACCTGTGTTTCAGTGTTCATTTGTGATTTACATTGCTGAGTACACATAGGGCACTTTCAGCTGAGGGCTCAGATTTTATTTATTTTTTATTCTGGCAAACAATGCTGCTTTTCAGTTGTTTTAGACAGTTTTTTGAACCTCTGGTAAAAAGTTCTGAATCTCTTTCTGTACTCCTATCCATATCTCCTGATTTTGTATCACAATTAACTTTGTTCTTATCAATGCAATTTCATCTATTATGTCTCTAAATGTTCTAAGCATACTTGTTGTAAAAGCTTCTTGAAAGTATTTTGTAACATTGTTTTCACCTGAGTGAATTCCTATCCTGAATGCTGAGATTATTGGTTATCTTTTTTACTGCGGCATTTTCCCATGTGTTTTGGAACTTTGGTTCACAACCCTTGAGTGACTTTTTTGGTGGTTTGTATTTGTATAGCTGCTCTTCTTGCTCTTCTTTCTTTCTGGGAGTCTCTTCCTGTATAGTAGTTTTCAGGTGACTGCCTCCGGGGCCCCACTGCAGAACCATGTCGCTTTACAGCCCCTTTCCTAAGTGACATTAGAAATATTACCGGGCCAGCCTCGTAGCCCATGGCAGCTTGGTTCCAAGTTTTTGGTCATAAACATAGTCTGTGTTGATGGCCTCCTGCCTCCTTATGTCCTCAGCTTCATGTAACCCAGAGCATCTCAACTGCAGCACTGTTGTCATTTGGGACCAGATAATTCTTTGTTGTGGGGGCTTAGCAGCATCCCTGACTTCTACCCTACCCCACTCCAGTTGTCACAACCAGAAATGTCTCCAGATGTTAACCAAATACCCCCTGGGGAACAAAATCATACATCCTTTTTCTGGAGAGCCAGTGGTATAACCCATAAACTCTGGAATCAATTTACTGTAGTCTATTTTAGCTTCTAACAAGAAGATAGCCCCCAATCCAATCCGACTTTAAGCCTAGAACTGGAGTTCAGTCCCTCATAGTAAGTTGAGGACTTCTAATCACCCTTCAGGAAAGAACATTCCAGTCCCTATGATCTGCTTTGGGACCCAGCGTCCAGCAGGCTGTCCCAAAGTCATTGCTGGTCACTGAAGGTGTCTAGCTTAATTTTTTTCTGGTATTGTCTTTTGGTGTTCTCATTTTACCAGGGTGAGTAAAAAATGATCTGCACTCCAGTTATGTTAAAACGCCCATCCATGGCTAATGACAACATTGAGCATGCATGTGAAATGATTCTGTCGAATAGACGAATGACCGTGGATTATATGACAAATCATCTGAAAATCAGCTGTGGCTCAGCCTATGAAATCATCCACTACAGACATGGGTTTCCAAAAGTTTGTGTGAGATGGGTACCGAAACAGCTCACAGAAGAGCATAAACTGAAGCATTTGGACATTTGCAAACACAATTTGGACCAATGTTAGAAGGAAGGTAAAAGTTTCTTTTAAAAAAATTGTTACTGGTGATGAGACCTGGATTCATTACTATGAGCTTGAGAGTAAATGGCTGAGTATAGAATGAAGACCTTCTCAATCGCCAACGAAGGAAAAATTCAAAAGTCAATCACCATAAGAATCCATCTTGTAAAACATATCACCATAATACATTATCATTTCTGGAAAAAAAAAATCATTTGGCGAACTAAATAAATTTGCAACTTTTGATAAAAAAAAGTATATACATTTAAATCTCCCCTTACCACCGTTTATAGATGATAATATTTGGACACATTAATTTGAATCATATTTAAGTAATTAAGTGTATGCCTAAAATGCAGTAATGTCTAGTGATAGGTTATTAGCAGTTCAGTCTTTAACAGGAAATCAGGGCTGTTGTATTTTTTGAAATCTGGATTGTAACCTAGAGTAGAAAGGTTGTATTTCCATAGATTATGTATAAACACACAAGTACAGACATGTATATAACTGAAATACCCATACTTTGTATGTATCTTAAAAAACAAAAAACAAACCAGTCATCAGCTGGAAAATTGATGCTTACATTTTTCTGGGATTCTCAAGGGCCAGTATTGGAACACTATCAGGAAATAGGTTCAACAATCAGCAGTGCTCATTACAGTGAGATGCCCACTAAAGAACTGAAGCCTAAACTGCAGATTAAAACGCAGAGGGCTGCTATCCTAGGGCATTGTAATATGCTCTATATGACTTTCATGACAATGCATGTCCACATACCTCTGCCCATGCTGTTGATACTCTGCAAAGACTTGGTTCTGAGATGTTATAGGTTTCTCCCTGTAGTCCGGATCTTGCTCCGTCAGACTTTCACCTGCTTGGTACCCTGAAAGCAGTCCTTCGAGCACAAACATTCACCTTTGATGAAGTAGTAAAGACAGTGGTGATTTTGTGGCTTGCAGCTCAGCTTAAAGCATTTTTTAAAATAAGGGAATATGAAAACTTGTTGACAGATGGAGAAAGTGATTGAAAAGCAAGGAGATTATGTTGAAAAATAATGCCTTTGTTTTTTCTAAAAAGTTTTCTAAAATTCTACAGCCAGAGTGGATAATTTTTGACTCACCCACGTATATTTTGCATATCACAACTGCATGTGTGAAGCAGAGGGGCGCCACCGACTGTAAGTGTTTTGACAAGGTGTCATAGAAGAATGTTTTTCAAGATAACAACTTGAGTTTTTGTTTGCCTTTAAAACTTTCTTCATTGTTGTTGAAAATATATACAACAGACCTACACCAATTCACCTGTTTCTTCATGTGCAGTTCAGTGACATTGATGGCATTCTTGGAGTTGTGCAACTATCTATCCTTCCCGTCCTCTTCTGCATTGTTCCTCCTTCGTTAACACAGACTCTAAGGTTCCGGTCTGATCTTTCTTGTTGCTGCTGTCAATATGATCCCAGATAGAAAGTTCTGAAAAGAGCACAATACACAAGACAGACATTCTTTACCAGTTGAACTTAACTATTTGCTTTTAAGAAGCCTTTAGGAGATATTTGGGTTTTAGATTTAAAGGTGATCTCAAGGCCATAGTTTCAGAGGCTGTTCTTGACCTTCTTCATAGTTCAACTCAATGTAGATGCCTTCTTAGCAAATTACCTTCCTGACCCAACTTGATTTTCATTTTACTGCTTTTTATTTTTGGTGTCTCCAACTCTGCTGCACTCAGAAACAGCAATGACAACCATGATTTTTGGTATTTGTAACAAAAGCCTTCTTAAAGCTGCTCTCTTGTTAGCCAAATTTCATATTTGGAGTCTTGCTCAGGTGAACTGAAACCTCTAGGTATTTCTGAATGGCAACTACAGATCGCTCTATATGACTGTGTATTATTTTTGTGGGACTGAGCCCAGGTAGTTAGTGTCTGTTATGAATGGAGAGAATGGATATTGTTCTACAAAGTGAGAGGTAAGATGCTGCCCACAAGGACAGTGAGCCTGCGCGAGGAAGGAAGAGGGCAGCTGGAAAATCTTCAGGAATGCAGCAAAATGGAGCCAAGCTGGATCCAACAGCCCCCTGTTCCCTCCATGTTAAAGTTAGTTAAGTCAATTCCGGCACCTATTTATAGTTAAGCTTTGCTTTTGATTTATGATCTTGGAAAGGGTGACCAGAGTGGGGGAAGGGACTCAGGAGGAAGGGACAAAGCCAAGCTGCTGAAGCTGATCTGGTGATCTGTTGTTTGGACCCTACCCTTCCGTGCACACAGATTTCTGATGAAAAATTATCAAACAAAATAGTTTCATTAGAGGCCATTAACCCATGTTGACATATCCCCAACCAGCCAAGTGAAGACATCAAACCTCGAAACACTGAAGAAGCTCTAGGATAGATCATGCTGATTTTTTCCTGGAGTTGTCCACCATGATGGTTGTGACAGCAACTTCAGCGTGGAGTTGCTTTGTAAGTTATGCCTTTGAACTTTTGTAAGCATAACAATAAGGCAAACCTGTGTCAATGTTTAAGCATAGTTCTTTTCTTTTTGAGCTGTAAAGAGCTATAGGGGTACACCATGGGTCCAACAGTTTGATTTGTAGAGGAGCAATCTCAGATTTGAGAACCCAAGAGATTTGCTGAAAGTCACCTGGTATCTGTATTCCAGAATAGGGACTAGATCCTTATGTCTTCCTCTCCAATCCAGCGTTCTTACTATTTCTGCCCCAGAGAGAATCCATTTTAATTTTGGTTGTTAGCCATAAATATTTTTCTGGTTGACTTATGTTCTCTGCTTTTAAAGTTGGAAATAGATGAAAGTTTATAGTTCTCATAAATTAGCTTCAGTTACTAAGGAGATTAGTGTATTATTAATCCCTCCTATTTTTTGTTGTCTTTTCTTACTAAGGCCCACCTTCCTTGAAAAGTGATATTTTCCAAAGGATTAGCTCTCCAACTCTGCACTCACACATAGAGGGTTGATTGTGAGTAGGGTTTGTCTTCATTTAAATAAAACACCATCATTTACCTGGTAATCACATGAGTTTAAATATTAGAGGCAAGTGGAAATGTGCTCTTACTCCCTCTCTGGTGTTGAGATACAATCTTCTTTGTATCTTTGCATTCGTCTATGGAGGAATCTCAGTGGCTCGAATGCTTATTACTTTATTTATCTATGGGGCTTGGAAGAAAACACAATGTTATCTAGGACAGTCCATTTTTTATTTATTATCTTCCTCACCTTTTACTCTGTAGTGATTTCTACTTGGGGTACCACAGATGTTGTGCAAGTCAGTGCACTTGAAATGATTCACTGGGGACAGTGTTGTTGTTTGTCATAATGAACCCCACATGATTGAGTAGAACCGACCCATAGGATTTCCTAGACTGGAATCTTTATGGGAGCGTATTACCAGGTGTTTTCTCCCATGGATTCACTGTAGATCCCAGAATCGATTGGCTAGTAGTGAGTATGTTAATCACAGCCATATAGATTTCTACTTACTAACTTGGAATCATACATTGGTTAAAATAAAACAAGAACAAAAAAGCAATTTCCACCAAGTTGATTCGGACTCATAGTGACTTTATTGGACAGAGTAGAATTGCTCCTTAGGGTTTCTGCGACTGAAAATCTTTACGGGAGCACACGGCCTCATCTTTCTCCCATGGAGCAGCTGGCGGGTTTGAATTGCCAACCTTGCAGTTAACAGCCCAACATAACCTACTGTGCCACCAGGTTTCCTTCCTTACATTGGTAGAATCTTCCATTCTGCAGGGAAGCTGTTTAGCATAGTTCATCTCTGTGTACACAATGCTGTGTGAATTTCCTGTCACTGCTGTAATAAACGACCTTTCAGTGGCTTAGAACAACACAGACTTATCACCTTAGAGTTTTGGAGGTCAGAAGTCTGCAATGGATCTCTCTCTGGGCTAACATCAAGGTGTCTTGGCAGGGCTGTGTTTTTTTCTGGATGCCTATTCCAGCACCTAGAAGCCACCCAGATTCCTTGGCTCTTGGCTTTTTCCTCCACCTTCAAAACCAGCAGTATAACATCTTCCAGTTCCTCTTTGACTCTGCTTTCCTCCCTGTATCGCCTTCTCGGACTCTCCTGCCTTCCTTTTTCTCTTATAAAGACCTGTGTGATGACTCTGTGCCCACCCAGATAATCCAGAATGATTTCCTTATCACAAGATCCTTAATTGATTTACATCTGCAAAATCCCTTTTGTCATGTAAGGTAATGTAATGTATTCTGTTTTTCAGGGGTTGGAATGTGAACATCTTTGGAGGGCTTCATATGTTTCATACCCATCATGATGATTTGCATGATGGGTATGAAACATAATTTTAGCTAGATCTTTTCTATAGTGGTAATCTCTTTAACACCAGTATCCAAAGAAATATGAGGAAATTCCAAAAAAAATTGTGGAAAAATGAAACGAAGAGAATGGAATTTTTTCAATGAAACCCCATTGTACAATGCAAGCCACAGATGTGCGCTACCTCTGGGATTTAAAAGATTCTAGTAGTTGTTGTAAGGAGCTCTGGTAGTGTAGTGGTTATGAGTTGGGCTGCTAACCTTATGGTCAGTAGTTCAAAACTACTAGCAGTTCCGTGGAAGAAAGATGAGGCTTTCAGCTCCTGTGAAGATTTATAGCCTCGACGACACTTAACAACAACAACAACAACAGTAGTTGTTGCCATTAAGTCCATTCCAATTCATAGCAACCCTATAGGATAGAATAGAACTGGTCCCTATAATCTTTATGGCAGCAGATGGACAGATCTTTTTTCCCCATGTTTCTTTTAGCGTGAAAACCTTTTCTTGAGTTTTTACCATCATGGTCTCATACAGTATTTGTCCTTTTGTGATTGACTAATTTCACTCAGCATAAGGACTTCTGGTAGCGTAGTGGTTACGAATCGGGCTGCAAACCATAAGGTCAGCAGTTTGAAACTACCAGCTGATCCGCGGGAGAAAGATGAGGCTTTCTACGCCCATAAAGATTTACAGTCTCGGAAACCCTGTACAGGGTTACTATGAGTTGGAACCGACTCCACAGCACATAACAACAACAATGGCTAAGGATCATGAACATTTCTTCCTTTGTTTGTTCACTACCTGAGTGTCTTCCTTGGGGAAGTGTCTGTTCATGTCCTATGCCCACTTTTTAATTGAGTTATTTGTCTTTTTCTTGCAGAGGTGTTATTTTTTGTTGTTGTTTTCAAATGCTGTCAAGTCGATTCCTATTCATAGCAACCCTGTATAGCGTTTCCAAGGAACAGCTGGTGGGTTTGAACTACTGACCTTAAGCAGTTTACTATAAGTCTTAGAGACTAGTCTCTTGTCTGTTATGTCATTGCAAAAAACTTGTTTCCCAGTCTGTGGTTTCTCTTTCTACTCTTTTGGTGAAATCTTTTGATGTACATAAGTGTCTAAGTTTTAGGAGATTCCAGCCATCTTTTTGTCTTCTGCTCTTTGTGATTCTAGTTATATTTGATAGTGTATACTTACGCCATGTATCAGAGCCGCTAAGATTTCCACTATTTTTTATTGATGACCTTTATAGTTCTAGGTTTTACATTTAGGTCTTTAACCCACATTGAGTTTGTTTTTGGATATGGGTGTGAGATATGGGTGTTGTTTTATTTTTCTACAAATGAATTTGTAGTTTTTCTGGTTGTACTGCTTCTAAGACAGATTGGTTTGTTCTTCTCCAACACAATCATTCAAATGCATTGATTCTCCCATGGTTTTCCTTAGTCACTGGCCAACTTCAGGTATTAAAAATACCCTGGCTTAGGTCAGGTACACCTTAGTTCTCAACCTGACATTTTTGCCTCTTGAACAATTTAAAGGGGTCTTTTGCAGCAAATTTACCTAATGCAACACATCATTTGATATCGTGACTGCTGCTTTCATAAGTATTGTTTGTGGATCCAAGCAAAATGAAGGCTGTTGGTGCTCGTGGGGCACAAACATAGATAGAACTGGGTCCTTGTGAATATCTCAGCTCGCAGGAGTGTGCGGTCTGCCCTAAAACTTGCAAAGATGTTCTGTAAATTCCTTTGATTGACTTAATGTTTATTGAACCCTTTCATCTATCAGGAACTGTGCTAGGTTATGGATTTGTTAATGTTTTGGTTGCCAGTTGTTGGTGTTGTTGTTGTTAAGTGCCGTTGAGTCAGTTCCAATTCATAGCAACCCTGTAGAGGGTTTCCGAGGAGTGGCTGGTGAGCCTGAACCGCCGACCTTGCAGTTCAAATTGATCTTGCAGTCGAACGCACTAAGCCACAGCGCCACAGTAATCTAAGGGAATGTGAACTATTGTTAGCTGCTGTGGAATTGGTTCTGAGTCATGTGATCCCATCCAGAATGGAACGACATGCTGCTTGGTCCTGCTCCATACCCAGAACTGGTTGCAAACCAGGTTTCCACATTCAGAGGGCCTTCATTGACTGATTTTCCGAGTCCATTTTAGTCTGGAAGCTCCGCTGAAACCAGTTCAGCATCACAGCAACTTCCACTAAGGTGCATCTGTTGAGGATCGAATCAGAGTCTTGGAGGATAAGAATTCTACCATCGAACCACCAATGCTTTGGTCTAAGTTTACTGGGCATTTTGTGTGTGTGTATGTGGTGTTGTGAAATCCTAGTAAGGCTCAATATCAGTTTGAATCACAAAGTCAGCGGTTCAAACTCACCAGCCGCTCCTTGGAAACCCCATACAGTGTTACTATTAGTTGGAACCGACTCAACGGCGCTTAATAACAACAAGCGGCGTTGTGGGTAAGACGTTGGGCTGCTAACTATTGGTTTAAATCCTGCAGGCTCCCCTCGGGGTGAAAATGAGACTTTATGCTTCCGTATTATAAGACGGCTATGAGTCAGAATTGACACAGTGACAGTGGGTGTGAGTATAGTGACATAACACATACCCACAATCCACTTTTACTGAAAAGAAAAAAATAAACGACATCCTTTTCGATTTTCACCGCGCACATTACTGGAACCATCATTTTCTCATTGATAATATAGTTCTGTTACTTAAAATCATTTGTATTTGTAGGAAGAGTGTCTTTCAGTCACAGGGTTTATGTGATCTTGCCACGTTTGTGAAAGAGCAATTGGGAACATTGAAGTATTCTTAAATGGTGATTAATGAGTTCCAGGCTTATCAACCCCCTCCCCCTGCCCAGGAAGAAAGACAAAACATTGAAAAACCATAGTCTGTTTTGTCCACAAGATATAATTACACACAGATTGCTAATTTAATTTTTAATTCTATGTCTTTGAAACAAATACCTGAAGAGGTATGAAAATATGATGATTTGTCCTTATTTTTCACTGGAGCCTATACTATCACAGCTGTGCTGGTAAACTTTTGTCAGGTTCACTGAAAACACTGTTGAAAGAAGCCAGATTACCAGTTACTTGTTGGGTGAGCTTTTTGGCTACAATTACACATAAATTTCTCGTAGAATGTATGGTCATTGTGACAAGCAATACGTTTATACATATCCTAATTTAACAGCAATTAAGTATCCAGGAATAAGAAGTAGGTTGCATTCCTCCACAGCTATTTTTAAAATATGTATTTACAAAAGAAGATGGAGAGATTTAATGCTGAACAGCCCTCTCATGGGCGGTTCCTTTGAGTGTAATTCTAGTTTTGTTGGCTTCATGGATTTTTTTCTTCTGGACAACTCCACCATCACCAAACCAGTTTCTGAACATTGATTAGTTCATGGTGGGAAGACCTTAACTGCTTGTTGATTACACAGATAAAAGGCATGGAATCAACTCTTGTGTTGTGATCACCCCCTCCTTGGCTATCCACTCATTTCCAGACTCTGTGTTTATAGGCAGGACTCCTGATATCTCTTTGAATGTCTATGCATGTCATCACTTGAGCTATTATCATTTGATAAGGGAACTTAGTTTCTTTATATTGTTGTTAAGTGCCATCGAGTTGATTCCGACACACAGTGATCCCGAATAGGGTTTCCAAGGAGCTTGGCATCACTGACCTTGCAGTTCAAATGACTTTGCAGTCTGACGCATTAGCCCACAGCGCCACACCAGGACTCCAGTTTCTTTATGAGGTAGTATGAAATGCAAGAAGAGGTGAGAATTGTAAATTGTTAAAATGCAAAGGGGAAATAATGTAGTTGAGCAACAACATGATTATGATTCATTCTGCTAGTTTGTAACAGCATTAATGAAGATACTTCCAGATTTTCAATAAACTGGGTAAAACGAGCGGCTCTAGAGATACAAGTTATGAATTAGTAACCGTAAGAGCAAAAGACGTATTTGAGCATCTTGTTTGCTCATTGCCATTGGCAAGTAAAGAGCAATGAAAATCAGAAACAGATTATAAGAACTAAGCATTGAATGGGGTGATTTCACAAGATGGCATTTTTAATCACTATTTTTTGAGAAATGTATGTTTTTCTAAGTACACTGCCTAGCATATACCCATTTCAGCATTCAAATTCCTCCTGCTGGTTGATAAATAGGTTTCATTTGAAGGGAAAGTGGCCCCTAGATTACGCCTGAGGGAGACCCAGCCCATCAACTTCACTTTTAAGTGATGAGTTCGTGTCTCTAAATTTTCTTAATCTGAATTGCATTTGCTATTCCCCAGGATAAAAATCTATACCCTCTGAAGATTAGATTGCTGGAGAACTAATTTAGGAATTTCACAACTTCTGCTCAGGGGTTAAGATCACTTGAGAGCCATTAGCTGTGGGGTGGGCTGAACCTTCCTGGATGAGGCCTTTCAAGAATAACTGGCCTTTCAGTGAGCATTTTAAATGGCTCTGTCTATTTAAAAGAAGTGTATATATGGAGATCAGAAGTCCCTGGGTAACTCAATTGTGCTTGATGGCCAAAAAAAAAAAAAAAAAAAAAATCAGAAAGTTCTAGTCCATTCAGAAGCACCTCAGGAGAAAGACCTGGCTACCTACTCCCAAAAAATCAGCCGTTGAAAGCGCTATGGAACACACAGCCCTACTCTGACACACACGGAAGCACCATAAGTCGGAGTCAACTCGAAAGCATCTGGTTTTCCACAGATCAGAAGAATGTTCCTTTAAGAAGATTTTGTTCTGTATGTATACACCTAAGTCCTCTACCCACAATACATATTTTTTCTTCAAGGATAAATGACATTATTTTTCTGGGTAAACTATATTCAGACATGTAATCCTTCTTTCCCCACTATAAGAATAAGATAAAAGCAAGAAATGCCCTATTAATAACTCACAAACATCAGCTCATATTAGAGATACAGAAACCACAGACACTTTAATGGTTCAAGTCTGGTGGATTTAAAGCACCAACCTCCCACACAGTCTATAAACATTGAGCACATACACACACCACACACACACACACACACACACACACACGCATTTGTAAGCCAAAGCAGCAATCAGCAATCAACTGAGGGGGAAGCACATTCCAGAGCATTGTTTTGGACCTTGTTTTGTGTGAGAAAGAAAAAGAAAAACACGTTCACTTGAAGCTCCGTCAATTCCTCCGTCAATTCAAAAAAACTTTATAAGAACAGAGCTGGAATGTTCACATCTATAGATCTTCTTAATCTGAGTCACAGTTACTGTTTCCCAGGATAAAAATTATACTTTCAGTAGATTAAATGGCCTGAGAACTGATGTGGGAATTTCACAATGTCTGCTCAGTATGTAAACAGTACTGGAGAGAAATTACCAGTAGGACGGGCTGGGCAGCTTTTGTGTTACTTTCCAGAGCGACAGCTCCACACCATAATTCAGAACCAAGATCATGTTGTTAGGCCTTTTCTTCAGAAATGAAGACCCGATTAAGACCATGATGAGTGTGTATAATGACATTCTCAATGATGGTTAGCTTCATGTGATAACTTGGCTAGGCTAGAAACCAGTTGCTATTAAGTTAACAGTCTTGGTGTGGTGCTGTGAGTTAATGCGCTGCACTGCAAAGTTGGTTTGAACCGCAAGATCGGCAGTTCAGGCTCACCAGTTGCTCCCAGGAAACCCTATACAGGGTCGATATGGGTCAGAACCAACTCTACGGCACCTAACAATATCAACATCAATTTATGGCCACCCCATGTGGGTCAAAGTAGAGCTGTGTTCCATAGGGTTTTTTGCCTGACTTAATTTTTTTTGAAGCCTTTCTTCTGAGGTGCATCAGAATGGCCTCCTGTCTCCAATATCACAAAACTCCTATCCTTACTGTGGGCGTTGTGATGGAAAGCAAATGTCCACTTCCATCAGTGGGAGGATAAGAGGGAAGATAGTTCCTCTTCCACATCAGAGGGGGTGGGATCAGAACAAAAATTACACAACTTAGACTTAGCCAATCAGATACTTGTGCTTGAGTGTGGAACCCTGAGGGAGTGGTGCTGGGATAAAAAGGCCTGGAGGTCGATGGTGAGGGGAGTAGCCACTGGGTCCTGAGTAGCATTGCACAGAGGCCGTGGTGATGACAGGGACTCAGGACAGACACACATGTTATCTAGCCTTGATTCTGGTGCCTTTTCTGAGTCTAACTGCCCAGAAAACACGGATAGCCTTTCAATACATTCCTTTTCAAGTTGGCATCAAATTACTGTTGCTGACAACCAAGAATCCTGACCAGTCAGATTCCCAGGCATTCACCATCCCTATGCACCTTGACCCCTTGGCTTCTCTGGATGGTGCATTCTACCTGGTCTCAGCAGTTCGAAACTACCAGCCGCTCCATGGGGGAAAGATGAGGCGGTCTGCTCCCGTAAAGATTTACAGCCTCGGAAACCCTGTGTAGGGTCGCTATGAGTCGGAACCGACTCCACCGCACATAACAACAACAACAACAACAAAGGAACCTTGAAACACAAGCCTGGTCATCTGCTTCTGAAAATACATCTTGTGATCTCTTACTTACAAAGCATTACACACATGCTTCCCTCTGCCTGGAATATTACTCCTGAGTCTTGATTACTACTTGTCTTTCTTAAAAGAATCGAGTTCATCGCCTTGAAAGCCCTATGGAGCAGTTCTACTATGCACACATAAACTCTCCATGGTGGCAACTAACAACAATGACGTCTTATTAATAAACACTCTCCTTTGGTTTACCTTTGATTTCCTAGGAATCCATGCATAGCTAGTATGCTGGGCCAACATTCTGGTCAGCCGGCTCTTGAGAGTAGAATGTGGTGCCTTGGCAATCCCCGCAGAGCCATTCACTTAACAAGAAAATTTCCAGAAAATAAGCATGCAGGGCATTTTATCACCGAAGGCCCAGATTTATTGCAAATTGACATCCCTTCTCCATTTACTCTGTGCAGTCTTCATTTTGCTCAAGTGGAAACATTTGTTTTAAAAATAGGCATTTGATTGCTGGGCTGCGTTACTTAAATGGAAACCATTTATTTATATTATAAACATGGCGCTGTGAGCCGGTGATCTTGGGAGAGTTTTGTCAATTTAAGAATCAATGTATAAGAGCTCTGGGATACAGGGATTAAAGCATGGTTGGAATGGGCAAAACGGGGGAATTAATGTTAAGATGCTTGGCTGTCTTTTGAATCTTGGTTTCCCTTACATACCATTATAAAATAGACACTTGAGGGGGAGATCAAGGAATAGCCAGAAATATCACCATAGAAAGCTGGTAAGTCCATCTTTTGCCTATAACTGATTGGAATACCTAAAATGGGGCTACAATGTGCCCAGTGAGGGAGGCTTCCTGCGGAGCCTCTGTATTACATAATACTATAGGTGGAATCCTAAACCCCATCCAGAATCTTCTGAGGTGGGAAATCTCCACTTGAAAGGACAAGCAGACCAGCCTGAAGCAGCTAGAAGAACAGAAGATACTTCTTGAAAGAAAGACTTACAGGAAAGGTACAAAACATTAACGGTAGTCCAACTGACTACTACAATAAGCAAGTTGCTCGCCCAGGAGACATCAAGGCAAGTAGTCGGGTCCCCTCAGGGTAAACCCCCTTCTAAGACTAAAACTCAGTGGAAAAACATGAGCAGACACGTGCTCTGACTGGTGACCACATTGGTCACCGATAAGGGGAAGTGAGGGAAAAACAGCAATGAAGCTGCGAGCTAAGTCCAACCACGTTCAATAGACTCCTGTGAACTTGGGTGGAGACCTGGTTGGCCAGCAGTATGGCAAAACTTGGGGAGCCCTGGGCCTAGAGTCAGTGACATAGCCACAGAGGACTACAATAGAGAATGAAGCGTCCAGCTGATAAGAAGAGAGGACATATGCACAAGAATACCTACACTTTCAGATAATATCCACTTGACCTGGCTTCAATGACTGGATGATCAGCACTCAACCAGAAGAAGCAAGAAGAGGAAAAAAAGAGTAATCTGATACAATTTGATGAACTTGACCTACACCTATGGATGCAGTAGCTCAAAAGAGAGAACATATCTTTACAGCGAGGATCATTCCCATCCCCTCGCTACACAGGGTAGACAAGGATGGGCAACTTGGACAGTGACTACCCAAAATGGGGGAGAGGGGCTACAAAGGTAAGAAGTGACTGGCTTACAAGCTTTCAAGAAGGAGCCTAGATCCAGAGGGCACGGAGGAAGGCAGAATCTCCACTGAATAGTATCCAGTCTGTTTGGGTGGGACTGATGAAAGGAGATTAGGCCTCTTGTGATACAATAGTGAATAATTACTATCAGGACTGACTGTGAGGGTTGGAAATGTAAAAGTAGATGTTTTGTAGCAAAAGGAGGGGAGTGGTTGGCTTTGCAGTCCAGTAGTGGAGGTCCCTGGGACCATCAAGGGAGAAGAGTGGAGAGCAGGACCTTACCCAGAGAAACAGTGATTCCTGAGACGGAGGCAGAGATGATGACGTGGAGAGATGGAGAGTCTGGGCACTCTAGACCCAGAGAGGGAGAAGGGTTGTGTGATGACGACCAGGGGCGCAGGCTTGTAGGGTATATATACCCTTTGGTTGGTTGACGATGCATGGAGGGGATTGTACCCATGGCAATGAAATGATATACCATAGGATGAATGTAAAACTAAGGTTCTCCCATGTAAACTATCACATAATTCACAAGAAAACATTTAAAAAAAATGAATGTATGGAACAGCCAAATTCATCATCTCCTTGTGACCCCTCCCAACCCTCTTCCAGGGTTCCCCATCTGTTATGGGCACCGTGTTCACCAGTTACAGAGCTAGGTACTAGAATGCCAGTTTTCAACCCTTCTCTTACCCATGTCTTCACCCTGTATCCAACCAGTTCTCCTGCAATGTCTGGTCCACTTATCAGGCATCTCTTCAATCTCCCCGTTTCCATTCCTACAGTCCTGACCTAGAGCCAACTGTCATATCTCTCACCTGGCTCAGTCTTAGGACTGGACTCCGCTTCCAACCTCACCCACTGACAATTCATTGTCTCCTTCTGTAGCTCAAATGGTTTTTTGAGAACATCAATTTGATATTGTCACTTCTCTGTTGAAACCCTTTGATGGCTCCCCATTGCTCTTAGAATCAAGACCCAACTCCTTGACTTTGTATAGCTCTCCAATCTATCTCTCCATTTCTTCATCAGTAGCCCCCAACCCTCTAGCCTCTTTCCAGATTCGATCTCAAACATAACAAACTCTTTCAACTCCTTGAATATGACTGTGGTCTCTCACTAGAAGGCTTTACATACACTCTTCCCTTTGCCTGGAATATTATTGCTTATTCTTGATTGCTTGTATTTCTCAAGAGTCAAGTTCAAGCCCTGACCTGCTGTCAGTTTTTGATTAAAAATGTTGATTTTGGCTTTGCTTTTTATATTAACAGTGATAAACTCCATAATTCCTTACAGCTTACAGAATGATATTTGCTTACCCCATGGGGATTCACAGTAATTTTTAATGCAGTGTATTTGACAAGGAGAAAGAGAAGATTCAATACCCCACCATCACCACCAAGCATTAAAAGGTGGTTAAACAGATGTTAATCAGCTGTATTAACTGGCCATAAACTTCAATCCTGCTCAAGTAGTTCTCTGAGGTCCAAGATAAGCTGCAGGCTCAGTTCACAGGATTTTCCTAGCTCTACTATATCTTTTAAAAGCTATTAACATTTTGGCTTCGAACTTCTCTTTTTCTCTTTGCATCTAGGTTGCCAGAAAGTTGACAAACCATTTTGTCTAAATATAACAGTACTTAAACCGTATGATGAATTCCCAGAAAATCACAGTTGTGCACATAGCCATTTAAAACCTTCATGACAAAATGCATGCAACTGAAATGAATAAAAATACTTGAATAAGCATGATACTATAACCCTGTTTTAAACCTGTGAGCGATACAGATGAACTCAGTATTTAGAGGGTGACCAAAAGTCCCTGTCTGCATAGACTGAGGGGACCCTGACACACAGGAGTTTTCATTGATAAGACTGTAAATTCATTGATAAGACAAAACCCAGATGAGCTGGCCACCCCTGTCAATTTTACATAAGACTTTGCTCATGTAGTAAACTTGCAAATCGTTGTGAAGTACATAAAAAGAGGAACTAAAGCCACACATTGTTTCAGCACCCTTCAAGTCTCACTGTCGGAATCTTGATGTGCCACTGTAGGATAATCAGTGGACAGCTGACCACAAAGCCAACAGTTCAAACCCACCAGCTGCTCCTTGGAAACCCTATCCCTATATTGGTTCGCTATGAATCAGAATCGACTCAATGACACTTAACAACCACAGACATCCAGTGTCGGTCTTTTTATATGATTAAAATTTTTAATTTGTGTGATTCACCTTTTCAAGTGTGCAACTCAATTTTGTAGTCAGTTTGCTAAATTGCCCATCTATCAGCACAGACAAGGTTTTGACCATTTTCATTACCCTCATAAGATACCCTTGATACTCATTTAATGTTCCTAATTCTCATTCTCCTCTACCCCAGTCTTAGAGAACCAGAAATTGACATGCTGTATCTTATGGATTTGCCCAATTTCTGGCCATTTCATATAAATGGTATATATTATGGTGTCTTGTGTCTGTCTTAATTTAGCATCATGTTGTGGAACTCCATTCATCTGGTAGTGTATATCTGCTTTCTATTTATTTTTGTTGCAAATCATCTTTTCATTGTATGGCTAGAGCACATTTTGTTCATCCATTCATCAGTTGATGGGCATTTGGGTTAACCCTTTTGGAAAAAGGCTGTTTTGAACATTTACATGAAAGTCTTTGAGTTGATGTACATTTTCATTTCACTCCGGACTGCTGAAGTGGAATTGCTGGGTCATAGAGTAACTTGATGTTGAATATTTGGAGGAACTGGCCAACGTATTTTGCAAAGTGCCTACACCACTTCACAGTGTGTGAGGATTCCCACTTTCTCCCCATATTGTTGACAACGCTTGTTATTATTATCAGCCTTTAATTATAGCTGTCTTAGTGGATTGTGAGGGGGTCTCATTGTGGTTTGTGTTTGTATTACCCTGTTGACTAATGATGTCCTTCTATGAATTTTTAGATAATTGAGATTTTGCTATGCATATTTTGTATTTTCTTTCTTTCACTTAACCAGTAAGACAAAAGTACCCTCCTGTTTCATAAAACTATCTGTAAGCATATTAAATTATGGACTAATATTCTAATACGTGCTTGTGCCACATTGGTGGTTCAGACCCACCCCAGAGGCTTCTGGGAGGGCATGTCTGGTGGTGTGCTTCTGAAAGGTCACAACCTTGAGACCTCTATGGCGCATCTCAATGGCAGCTGACAACATTGGATCTCAAATTTTTCTTACATATTTCAAATAAAATGATTCCACTTTCTTTAAGTTCTTTGTATTTATTGATTTGTTTCATCATTCAGCTAATATTTTTGGAGTGCATATTTTGCTAGATGGGAGTTCTGCTGTGGTACTGTTGGATAAGCACTGTATTGTTAATCACACGATTAGGGGCTCAAACCTACCAACCACTCTTTCGAAACCCTATATAGGTTTGCTATGAGTCGGAACTGACTCAGCAGCACTTCACAACAACAAGAACAACAAGAATTGTTGGGCTAGGGAACTGGAAATGTATAGTCATCATCTCTGAACCAAAAAGCAGGCTTTGTTTGACAGCTACTTAAGTAGTTTTGAGCATAGAACAGACTTTTGGAAACCATGATTGGTGAAAAAGTATTTAAACATTTTTACAAAGACTTGGAAGTATAGTATTTGTCCTGTAAGGAGTTCTGTGGGGGCACAATGGGTTAAATATTGGGTTACTAACCACAAGGTTGGCAGTTTGAACACACCAGCACCTTTGAGGGAGAAAACCTGGCGATTTGCTACCATAAAGATTTACAGCCTTAGAAATCCTATGGGGCAATTCTATTCTGTCCTGTAGGGTTGCTATGACTTGGAATTGACTAGATGGCAATGTATTTACTCTTTTGGGTTTAATTGTCCTCTGGGAGAATTATGACCTAGATCTTTCTCAAAGCTAAATGGACTTAACTTCCTCCTGTTAGCATTGCGTTATATTTTTAAAACATCAGATTTTCTTTGAGGGCCATATTCAGACCTCAGCAAGTCAGCCTCATCGTATTCTATGTCTCTTCACCTGTCCTTTCCATTTCTTTCTCAGCTTCTCTGTGTCTGCAAACACGAGTTGAATACTTCAAAGCTGCCTCATTAGTCTCGTACTGTCGTTGGTTTCTTCTCCACAATGGCTGCCTTTGCAATTTCCCTAGGAGTGTGCTTGAGTGGGTCACATTGCTGAGTTGGGGCTGATGCCTTAGGATTGGTCTCAGGAGCTCCTGATAAGGTAACAGACAGTTCGCACAGATGAAGGGAGACTTGGGAAGTGCAGGCAAACGTTTTTGCAATGAGGTCAATTTTCTGCAAGTCTCCTAATGAGGCATCACGTGAGTGGGCTGCTCTGGATTTTGTCACTCTTGTGTCTCAGCCTTCCCCTTGAAACCCGCCTATCGAGTTCCCCCTTAGATAATTTCATCCAGACTCAGCTTTTCAGCAGCTGGTGGCTAAAAGCCTTCTTCCCTTCACTCAGAAAAGCTCCCTGTTTTTATAGAAAACAAGGCAAGCTTGCTGAAATGTTTCTCGAAGGCAAACTTTCCAAGTGTGTCTATTTTCCCAGGCTTGTTATAGTTAATCTACTCATGAACTTTTCAAATGCATGATGTCTCTTTCTGCTCCACCTTCCACCTGATGTCCATGCTGCAAGCATGCCATGTGGGAAAAAAGAACTTGTATATATTTGGCTTATAAAAGTGGTTCATTATTTAATAGTTGTTGTTGTTAAGTGATGTCGAGTCAATTCTGACCCATAGCAACCCTGTGTAGGGTTTCCAAGGAGCAGCTGATGAGCTTGAACCACCGACCTTGCAGTTCAAACGACTTTGCAGTGTGACGGACGCATTGCCCCCCGGCGCCACATCAGAACTCCTATTTAATAGTAGATTGGTTTACTCTACTATTAAATAGAGTAAATCAGGACTTTAGATTGGTTTACTCTACTATGTTGGTTTACTCTATTTAATAGTAGAGAAGGAGCTCTGGTAGCATAGTGGTTACGAATCGGGCTGCGAACCTTAAGGCCAGCAGTTCGAAACTACCAGCGGCTCCGCGGGAGAAAGATGAGGCGTTCTGCTCCCGTAAAGAATTACAGCCTCAGAAACCCTGTACGGGGTCGCTATGGGTCGGAACCGACTCGACGGCACTTAACAACAACAACAACAACAAACCAATATAAAGTCCTGTTCCCAAAACCAAACTCATTGCTGCCTAGTTGCTTGCAAGTCATAGTGATGCTATAGACTAGAGTGGAACTGCAGTAAAGGCTTTCCAAGAGTGTGCATCTTTATGGAAGCAAACGGCCCCATCTTTCTCCCGGGGAGGGCCTGGTGAATTCAAGTCCCTGACCTTTCAGTTAGCTGAGCACTTAACCACTGTGCCACCAGGGCTCCTTAACTCCAGTGTAGCAGGTGAATAGACGAGCATACCTTAGAGAAAATTGTAGGTTTGGTTCCAGACCATTGCAATAAAGGGAATAATCATGAGGCTCTCTGCTCCTGTACAGATTTGCAGTCTTGGAAACCCTATGTTGGGTCGCTATGAGTCAGAATTGACTTGATGACAGCAGCTTGGGTTTAGTGGGTAGTGGATTAAGTGTGCAACAGCGTGACGAAGAGGTTTGAAATCTTGTGAGAATGGCCAAAATGTGTCACAAAGACATGAAGAGAACACATGCTGTTAGTAAAATGGCGCCGATAGGCTTGCTCGCCATAGAGTTGCCACAAACCTTCAATTTGTTAAAGCAAAATGCAGTATCTGCAAAGTGCAATGAATTCCTTTTATTTAAACAAGGCATGCCCGGATCTCTGTATCCTCAACAGATACTTTAACAGTAGGATTAGAGAAGAGCAACAGGGTAAAGATGATTTAAAACAAAAAAAGTTTTATTGTGAATTATGTGATAGTTTATATGGGAGAACATTAGTTTTACATTCATCCTATTGTATATCGTTTCATTGCCATGGTTACAGTCCCCTCCATGCATCATCAACCAACCACATGGTATACCCTGCAAACCTGCCCCCCCCCCTCGGTCATCAACACACAGCCCCTCTCCCTCTCTGGGTCTAGAGTCCCCAGATGCTCCGTCTTTCCACGGCATCGTCTCTGCCTCCATCTCTGGAACCACTGTTTCTCTGGGTAGGGTCCTGCACTCCACTTAAAGATGATTTTTTTTAATAGCAGCTTTTTTGGAAATATAATACGCATACCATAAAATTCACTCTTTTAAAGTATGCAGTTCAGTGGTTTTTAGTACATTCACAGAGTTGTGTGGTCATCACCCTTATTTAATCCCAGACCATTTTCGTCAGCCCCAAAAGAAACCTTGTACCCATTAGCAGTCACATTCTATACAAACCCCTACTCTACAGATTTACCTATTATGATTAGTCACACATTTGTCCTTTTCTGACTGGCTTCTTTCACTTACAATAATGTTTTCAAGGTTCAGTAATGCTGCAGCATGAATCAATACTGTAGTCCTTTTTATGGCTGAAAATATCCCATTGTATGGCATATACCACATTTTGGTTATTTGTTCATTAACATGAAGTTGTTTCTACTATTTGGCTATTATGAATAATGAATGCAGTGTGAATATTCATGTCAAGGTTTTTGTTTAAATGTTTTATTGTGAATTATGTGATAGTTTACATGGAAGAACATTAGTTTTACATTCATTCTATTGTCTATCGTTTCATTGTCATGGTTACACTCCCCTCCATCAACCAACCAAAGAGTATACACTACAAGCCTGCACCCTGGTCGTCAGCACACAGCCCCTCTCCCTCTCTGGATCTAAAGTCTCCAGCAACTCCATTTCTCCGCATCATCATCTCTGCCTCCATCTCTGGTGTCACTGCATGTCAAGGTGTTTGAGTGTACATGTTTTCATTTCTTTTGGAATTATAACTAGGAGGAGAAATGCTGGGTCTTTTGGAGCCTTGGTGTGGTGCTGTAGGATAAGCACTGGATGGCTAACCACAAGGTCAGTGGTTCAAATCCATCAGCCACTTCTCAGAAACCCCAGACACTATGGAATGCGTTGTTTTGAGTCAGAAGTGACTCAAAGGAACTTAACAACAACAACAACATGATCGCTCTATGTTTAACCTTGTGAGGCACGGCCACAAGATTCCTTCCCACCAAGCAGCATATGAGGGCCTCAGTTTCTCCACATTCTCAGCAACGGTTGTTATTATCTGGCTTTGTTTTTAGCCATCTGGTAAGGATTGAATTGTGTCCACCAAAAATAAGTGCTGTGACTAGACAGGAATGGGCAACTTGGACATTGGTTAACCAAAATGGGGGGCGGGGAGGGCTACAAAGGCAAGAAGTGACTGGCTTACAAGCTTTCAAGAGCGAACCTAGAGCCATAGGGCCAGGAGGAAGGCAGAATCTCCAGTGAGTACTACCCAATCTGTCTAGGTGGAGCTGATGAAATGAAATGCATATGGGTCTCTTGTGATACAATAGTGAATAATTGTTATCAGAACTGATTGTGAGGTTGGAAATGTAAAGGTAGACATTTATAGCAAGGAAGGGAGTGGTTAAATTTCCAGTCTAAGAGCGGAGGTCCCTAGGACCATCAGCGGAGAAGAGCCGAGAGTGGGACCCTACACAGAGAAGCAATGATGCCTGAGATGGAGGCAGAGATGATGACATGGAGCAGTGGAGCAGCTGGGGACTTTAGATCCAGAGAGGGAGAGCGACTGTGTACTGAAGACCTGGGGGAGGGATGTGGGGGGCAGGCTTGGTTGATGATGCATGAGGAGGGGATTGTAACCATGGCAGTGAAAGATATATGAAAGAATGAATGTAATACTAATGTTCTCTCATGTAAAGTATCACATAACTCACAATAAAACATTAAAAAAAAAAAAAAATAGGTGCTGTGAATCCAAACTCCTATGCCTTTGGTTATAATCCCATTTGGGAATGGGATTTTTTTTGTTATGTTAATGTGACAGTATTAGTGGAGGGTGTGTCTCAAACCAATCTCTTTTGAGATATAAAAGAACAGAATGAGTAAGCAAACAGATGGGGGAAGAAACTAAGAAACAGAAGCTGAACAGAGAAAAGGAACTTCTCCCACAAAGAGAGAAAGCCTTCCCCTAGCGCTGGAAGCCTAAATTTGAACCTCTAGCCTCTTACACTGTGAGAAAATAAATTTCTGTTTGTTAAGGTCACCCACTTTCTGTAAGGCTGCTGTTAAATGCCATCGAGTCAGTTCCAACTCATAGCGAACCTGTATAAGGTTTCTGAGGAGCGGCTGGTGGTTAGCAGTTCACTGCTTATCCTACAGCATCAAGCCAGGAATCCATTTCTTTCTTTTTTTAAAAAACTTTTTATTGTAAATTGCATGAAGGCTCACAGACAAGATCATCAGTTTTGCATTCAACAAATCATGCACTTGATTTCATCTCAATGATTGCAGCCCCCTCCATGGAGCAACTGTTGTCCCGCTTCCTCCCTGTGGTTACCCATGTACAAATATCCTCTTTCCCATTCTTATATGTTTGTGGGATATATATATCTATATTCCCACTCTTCCTCCCATACCCATTTAGCCTGTGTCCAGGTGTCTGCACACAGAGCACTGTTGTTCCAAGGTTGTGTATATATCACTGCTTACCCCTCTCCTCCTCTTTTAGCCCTTCATACCTCCCTGTGCCTTCACTTATCTTCTTCATTCTTCTGCCAACCTACCTCTTCTTGTATCTTGCCCTCCCCATCGCCTGGGTTAACATGTGCCTACCCTGTGGTGTGGTGCTGTGGGTAAATGTGCTGGAGTGCAAGTGGTCCAAGCTCAATGGCCGCTCCTTGGAAACCCTATACAGGGTCTCTATGGGTCGAAACCAACTCGATAGCACTTCACAACAACAACAACAACAAACCCTCTAGCCAGTGAATTACTTTCCCTTTCCTCCCACCCTTGGTAACCATCAAAAAATGTTTCTTTTCGTATGAAAACCTCTAGAATTTTTACAACAGTGGTCTCATGCAATATTTGTGCTTTTGTGACTGACTTAATTCACAGGACTCTATTCCTGTTGGAGCAACGCTAGATGACTAAGACACCACTCTAGTGCGCACGATGGCGCCCTACCCCACAGATGCACTGCATGGGAGAAAGACCTCTGGTGATCCACTCCAGTGAAGATTAAATCACAACAAACGGATTAACATTGATTCTGACTGATGGGAACCCTATTGGGTAGAAGGGATCTGTGCCATAGGATTCCCAAGGCTGAAATTATTTTTAAAATGTTTTATTGTGAATTATATGATAGTTTATATGAGAGAACTTTAGTTTTATGTTCATTCCATCGTATATCATTTCATTGCCATGGTTCCAATCCCCTCCATGCATCATTAACAGACCAAAGGGTGTATCCTAGAAACCCGCCCCCTATGCTCCCCCCTCTCCCTCCAGTCTTCAGCACACAGTCCCTCTCCCTCTCTGGATCCAAAGTCCCCAGCCGCTTCATCACTCCACGTCATCGT
>NW_006408536.1:25862829-25864589 GCF_000296735.1 Chrysochloris asiatica
TCTTACTCTAGTTGTTAGCTTGCTTACTGTCTTAGGCATCTAGAGTTGTTATAATAGAAATACTGCATGTGGGTGGCTTTATCAATTAGAAGTTTGTTCTATCAGTTTAGAAGGGACCAGAAGTCCAAATTCAGGGCCTCAGCTCTAAGAGAAGGCTTTGTGTGTGTGTGTGTGTGTGTGTGTGTGTGGGAGCTCCCTGTTGGCTTGGAGAGAAAGGTCCTTGTCTCTTTTTAACGTCTGTGGGCCCACCATTCCTTTTCACTCTGCTGTAGAATCTGCCTTGCGAAGAGGTTGGCTAGGAGTAACTAAGACAGATGCTCTGGACGAACTAGAAAAGTGTGCCTTTCAGCTGAGATGAATTTCCTGAAAGAAATGAACTCTTTAATGTACTACAAGATGGAGCACTCTTCAAAGATCTAGGGGCCACTGGCTTCATCTCCCTGACCAAAAGAGCAGAAGAAGAGTCTTCACCCATATTTAATAGAATGAATCTGTACAGTAAAACCAATTCAGCAGCGTAGCTTTCCCCCCCATTTATTGAACACCTCTCTGATTTCCAAGGGAATGTGTGGTCATTGTAAAAAGATTTGCCATTTTCCAGTGTTAAAAACACAAGTGTATTATGGAAGTACTGGGATAGTTATAGTGTTACTCTTGAGATGTTCCAGGTTTTAGAGTTTGAGGTAAACACACCCATGACCCTAGTGCCAGGTCCTTGGTTTCAGCCTCTGTCACTGGACATATATATATATATTTAAGTTTTTACTGTGAATTGAGTGATAGTTTACAGTGAGAATATCAGTTTTACACTCATAGTTTCATTGCAGTGATTACAGTCCCTTGGAAACCATACACAAGGATCTCTATGGGTCAGGATCAACTCAACAACACTTAACAACAACAATAGTACAAAAGTTAAAAATTTAATGCGTTTTATTAAAAAGTATTGAGAAATATGTGTTTTCTTTTAAGGCTTTTCATTTATTGTGAGTTTTTTTGTAAGCACTGTAGGATAAGCAGTGGACCGCTAACTGTAAACAGGTCAGCTGTTCAAATGCATCATCACTCTGGAAACCCTATACAGGGTCGCTATGAGTCGGAATTGACTTGATGGCATTTAACAATAACAACTCTGTCCTGCTTTTCCAAATTTTTATCAAAATGTATTTTTTAAACTTTTTATTGTGATTGGGGTGAAAGTTTACGGAGCAAATTGGTTTTCCATTCAGCACTTCATGAACATTGTTTCATGACATTGAATATAGTCCTCACAATGTAACAGCACTCCTCTTACTTCGTCCTTATGTTTCCTTTTTCCATGGGTCCTCCTTTCCTTTCCCTTCCTGACTGCTGGATTGTATCCCTGGGCAAATGCTGCCCTTTTGATCTGACATGATTGATGGTTCTAAGGAGGGTGGTCCTCCCTGGTGTTGCTGTTTGGCTGAAAGATGAGCCACAAGGTGAGTTCAGTTCCACGCTTGAAGGGTGACTAAGAGCCATAGTCTTGGGGGTTCCACCAGTCTTTATCAGACCAGTAAGCATGGTCATTTTTATGACTGTGAGTTTTGTTGCACATTTTTCTCCCGCACTATCCAGGACATAACTGCATTAGGCAGATTTGCTGCTGTCTAAAGACCTCTGTAAAGTGTTCAAGGGGACGAAGGTGCGCCTGACCCAAGGGGACTAAGGTGCGCCTGACCCAAGCCATGGTATTTCCAGTAACCTCATATGAATGCATGTGAAAGTTGGACAGTGAATAA
>NW_006408536.1:25865261-25866888 GCF_000296735.1 Chrysochloris asiatica
TTTTTTTATGGCCCGTGAATGATGTGATAAATATCCAAATGGCCCTTGATAGAAATAAAAAGATTCCCCATCCCTCCTCTGGCGGCTAATGATTAATGAACTTTGCTTCTTGTGTTTTTTGGCTGCCTGCCTGCATGTTTTCTTTGGTGAAGTCTCTTCATGTCGTTTGTCCGTTTTAAAATTTGGATTGTTCATCTTTTTGTTGTTGAGGTGTTGAAGTTTTCTGTAGATTTTCAAAATTAGTCCCTTGTCCAACATACCATTGCTAATATTTTTTCCCCAGTCTGTAGGTTCTTTTTACTCTTGGTAAAGATTTTGATGCATGTAAATGCTTACTTTTCAGAAGGCCCCAGTTGTCTAGTTTGTTTTCTGTTGTGAGTATATTTTTAATTATGTTTGCTAATCTATGGAATGTGAACCTCAAGGTCTGCAGTTCGAGTCTGCCAACTGCTTCACAGGAGAAAGATGAGACTTTCTACTTCCACAAAGATTTAAAAGGCTTGGAAACACTATACAGGGTCTCTATGAGTCAGAATCAACTTGAAGGCACTTAACAGCAACAACAATGTATTTGTGTATTGTTGTTGTTGTTGTGCCATTGAGTCAATTACAACTCACAATGACCCTGTGTAGGATTTCCAAGGAGCAGGTGGTGGGTTTGAACTGCCAACCTTGTAGTCCAAACCGATGTACTTTATCTCGATGTACCACAGTAGGACTCCCCTAAATTTGTCCCTTTTTTCATTGATAATCTGTATAGTTTTAGCTTTTACATTTACATCTTTGATCCATCTTGACTTTGTTTTTGTATATGGTGTAAGATAGGTCGTGTTTTTGTTTTCTACAAAGGGATATCCAGTTTTATCAGAACCATTTGTTAAAGAAAGTATTTCTTCCCCCATTTAATGGGTTTCTGCCTTTTGCTAAAGATCAGGTGTTCATAGGTGGATAGATTTCTTCTGGGTTCTCTATTCTGTTCCATTGCTCTATGTGTCTGTTATTGTACCAGTACCAGACTGGTTTTGACTATCAAAATACTTTATATTTTTGCTTTTAACATTTAGCTCTTTAATCCATCTGAAAAGTCTTTTAACTTATAAGATAATATCAGTGACTTATTTTACTGTTCCCTTCAAATATTTCATCTCCATGACTTCTCAATGATTTAAAATGGCACCTTTACCCATATGTCCAATTGCTCCACATTTATGATGTATCTGAGTTTGTTTTTGGATTGATTCTTTTGTTCCAGCTGTTCCTTTGCCAAGAGCATACTATTTAAATTATAGGGTTTCATAGTATTCTTAAAGAGTCCTCATAGTGTAGTGGGTTATGTGTAGGACTGCTAACTGCAAGGTCAGCAGTTCAAGTCCACCAGGCTGCCCTCCATGGGAGAAAGATGAAGCTTTCTCCTCCCATAAATATTTACACCCTCAGAAACCCTCAACAGAGTCTCTGTGGGTCAGAGTCGACTCCCTGGCACACCACTAATACCACCCTAATATTCTTGGTGGCTAGAGAGACAAGATCCCTCTGCTTGTCATTTTGGGGGCTTATTGTGGCACCTCTACTTTTCCAGTTGAACTTAATATTTCCATAAAGAATCCTGTTGGGATTTTGGTGAGGG
>NW_006408536.1:25868373-25873738 GCF_000296735.1 Chrysochloris asiatica
ATATATATATATACTTAACAACAACAATCTTGACTAGAGAAGCCCTTCACAATGGTGAAGTGCTCAGCTGCTTAACCAAAAGGTTAGTGATTTGAACCCCTCCCCCTAAGGGTTTTAATTTGCTTCTTGATGGCATATAGGAAATCTATGTGAACTTGTATGCTGATCTTTTGTGCAATGACATTAGTTCTCTCTTTCTTAAGTGCAACCAGAGAACTGTGGTCCATAGGATTGCCACTGGTGGAGTGTTTAGAAGTAGATCTCTGGGCCTTTCTTCTGAGACCCTTGTGGATGGACTTGAGCTTTAACTTTTTGTTCATCAGCTGAGCATGTTAACCAGTCGCACCACCCAGGGACCTTTATTAGTTCTGATAAGCTGTAAATTGATGGGCTTTATTTGTAGATAGGAAATGTTGTCTATCCCCCACCAGTCTGGCAGTTTACCATAGTCCTTGCTCACAGTAATGGCTTCTTTTTATCTTCTCTTCTGATTTTATTGATGAAGTCTTCATTTATGAAATCGATATGGCCATGTTTGCTGTATTCCTGAGTTTAAAGGGACCACTTCTTGCATTCCACCATTAAGCAGATAACTTCCGTGGATTCTCAGTAGATACCCTTAGCAAAGGCAAAGCAAATTCTTTCTATTTTGTCTTATTACTAGTTACATTTTTTCTTTTACTCTGGAAAACCTTTGAAATTTTGTAAAAATCATTTTCGCATCTGTTGAGATGATCATGTGCTTCTTCTCCCTCGTTAACGATGTTCTGAATGTTGAACCTCCTTGAATTCCTGGGAGAAACCCTTTGTGATTATTATTTATCATTATGGAATTTTTTATTTACTTAGCTTTGTAAACATTCTCCACTAAAAAAAAAAAAATGCTTACTGGTTGAGTGACTATACCAAAATATCTACTAAGCTGTAGAGTAGTTTGAAATTATAGCAAGCAACACAAATAGACTAAATAGTATAAGAAAAGCCAGTTGCGTCAATTCTCAGTCATGGTACCCCCGTGTGTGTCATGATACCCCACTGTGCTACACCAGTTACTTGTCGGGAGCACAGTGGGCCTCTGGGTGACTTTGGCTCCCCACTTTTCTGTTATAAGCTGGACAAATTAGCCATTTGTACTACCCCTGAACTCCAGGTGGCTATACTCTCCATTCCCTTTCTTCCCCCACCCCCACCCCATCCTCAGTCCATAATCAAATGAGAACTGATGGGAACAGAGGGATGACTTCTTGGTTGTCCAGGCCATCGTTTTCATCTAATTTTTGTGTCTTTAAACAACCTGTAAGTTTACCTAAGTTGCAAAGAGGAGTCCTGGTGTGGCAATTGTGGGCTAATGCGTCAGACTGCAAAGCTATTTGAACTGTAAGTTTGGTGGTTCAAGCTCATCAGCTGCTCCTTGGAAACCCTATACAGAGTCACTTTGGATCAGAATCAACTCGTCAGCACTTACCACCACCACCACCACCAACAAGAAGTTGCAAAGGAAGATTACTTGCTGTCAGCCCTCTTTTCTGAGCCTATGGAAGCTACTGTGAAATGGACTTGATTTCATACGATACTAACCTTTGCCCGTTAATATCTGATTGTGGAGCCTTGAGATTTTCTCCTGTCAGTCATCTTCAAAGACACTTTTCACAGTGTTGTTGTTAGGTGCCATTGAGTCGGTACCAACTCATAGAGACCCTATGCACAGCAGAATGAAACACTGCCCAGTCCTAGACCAACTTCACTACCGTTGCCACGCTTGAGTCCATTGATGCTGCCACTAGGCCAGTCCATCTCGTTGGGGGTCTTCCTCTTTTTCTCTGACCCTCCACCTTACCAAACATGATATCCTTCTCCAGCGACTGGTCCCTCCTGACAATAGCAGTTGAGAATATGAACTAATATCAGACTGTTTCCTTTCACAGGCCAGCTCTGTCATTAAATGGTTGTAAAAACGCAATTCCTCAAGTCCTAGTGTGACGCTGAAGGGTAAGTACTGGACTGCTAACTATAAGATCAGTGGTTCAAACCCACCAACTGCTACTTGGAAACCCTATACAGGGTCACTATGAGTTAGAGCTGACTCGACAGCACTTAACAACAACAACAATCACATTAAAATGGCTCTGTGTCAAGTACCTTACAGGGTTTTGTGAATAGTAAAGACTGGACATAAAGCACTTAAAATACTACTTGCCACACAGTCCCAACCAACCAACCAACCAACCAACCAACCAACCAACCTACCTACCAACCAGCCAACAAACCAACCACCAACCAACCAACCAACCAACCAACCAACCAATCAACCAACCAGCCAGTCAACAAACCAACTGCCATCAAGTTGATTCCAATTCATAGTGACCATGTATAGGGTTTCCAAGACTTACAATCTTTACAGAGCAGAAAATCTCATATTTTTCCTAGGGAGCATCTGGTGGGCTTGACCTGCCGGCCTTGCAGTTAACAGTCCTGTGCTTATCGTACAGTGCCACCAGGAATCTTAAGTAAAATTAATGTTGTGTAGTGCCATCAAGTTGGTTCCAAATCAGAGAGATCCTGTATATTGTTTGCCCTGACTTGAAATAATTATCAAGCCAAGGTGATCAATCAGGCCAAGGTGTTTGTTTCAGAGATCAGTGTCTAGGATCACACATCAAAATTTGTTTCCCATATATGTGACTCATGGAACCATATCCCGTGTGAATTGGACTGGTTTTTTGCTCATTCAAAGCATTTATGAAAATAGGCAGTTTTGTTAGAATTAGTGTTTTTCCAACAAAAAAGGGCTGGCTAGTTTTTCCAAAATATTGTACATTTTGACATATTTAAAGAGATGCCTTTGAAACTGATGATCATAATGAGACAATCTGTCTGTTGATACAAAGAGAAAATATCATTAACCACTGGCCAACCATAGTCAGCAAGCAGTGGGGCCTGGAAAATGCTTAGTTGCAAGAGGGACAGGGATCTTCTGATCTCTCCTTGATCCTGCTTTTCTCCCACCTATGTGTTGATCAGGACAGTTAGCAACGAGCAAAAATGTTTCAAATGCATTCCAGAAAGAGATTGAGCACAGGCTTTGCTCGTAGACTCCCCGAGTATCACCGTTGCTCACTAACTAGTTGACCTGGGGTATGATTCCAATGTCTCATTTTCCTTGTCTGTAAAACAGTGATTTGTTGCTGTTGTCATTTGCCATGGAGTTGGCATCAATTCATGGTGACCTTATATATCTGAGCAAAATGTTGCTCAGTCGTGAACCATCCTCGTAACGGCTGATATTCTTGAGCCCACTGTTTAGCCTGTTCTTTGTTTGTCAGTCCATCTCTTTGAGATTTCCCCTTATTTTTGTTACTCTCTATATATCGGGGTACAGGGTCGCTAAGAGTCGGAACCGACTCCACGGCACATAACAACAACAATATATTGGGAGAAAGATAAGGCTTTCAACTCCTGTAAAGATTTACAGCCTCAGAAACCCTGTTCACGGTCGCTATGGATCGGAACCGACTTGAAGGCGCTTAACAACAACAACAACTATGAGCAGTAGTGGTTCAATAGTAGAATTCTTGCCTTCTATGTGGGAGACCTGGCTTGGATTCCTGGCCAATATCCCTCAAACACACCGACCACCAGTCTTCTGTCAGTGGAGGCTTGTGAGTTGCTAGGATGCTGAACAGGTTTAAGCAGAGCTTCCAGACTAAGATGGAGCAGGAAGAAAGGTCTGGTGATCTACTTCTGGAAAATCAGTTCGTATAAACCCTATGGATCACAATAATTTGATGAGATTCCACGAGTTGGGGCCAACTCGGGTAGTTAACAATAGTAACAGCTGCTTCTCCAAACATGACTTCTTTTTTAGTGGCATCCCCAAAGTCAATGAGCCAAAATGTCATTACCCATCCTTCTAAGGAACATTTTGGTTATACTTCTCCTAAGAATAACTTGTTTCATATTTTGACAGTCCATGGTATATGCTATTTTCTTCATCGAAGCCACAGTTGTAGTTGTTGTTAGGTGCCATTGAGTTGGTGCCAACTCATAGCAACCTTATGCACAGCAGAACAAAACACTGCCCAATCCTGGACCAACCTCACTATTGTTGCCACGCTTGAGCCCATCGATGCTGCCACTTGGCCAATCCATCTCGCTGGGGGTCTTCCTCTTTTTCTCTGACCCTCCACCTTACCAAACATGATATCCTTCTCCAGTGACTGGTCCCTCCAGACAATATGTCTGAAGTATGAGAGACAAAGTTTGGCCATTCTGGCCTCTAAGGAGCACTCTGGCTGCACTTCTTCCAACACACATCTGTTGATTCTATGGGCAACTCATGGCACTTTGAATATTCTCCTCCAACACCATAACTCAAAAGCATCAATTCTTCTACGGTCTTCCTTATTTACTACTCAACTTTCACATGCATATGAGATTATTGAATATACCATGGTTTGAGTCAGGCTGTGCTCTTTGATCTTCATCACTTTCAGCAAGCAAGGTTGTATCATCTGCATACAACAGGTTGTTCCTCCAATCCTGATGCCACGTTTTTCTTCATATAACCTAGTTTCTTGGATTATTTGCTCAGTATACAGGTTGAATAAGGTGAAATAATACAACCTTGTTGCACACCGCACACCTTTCTTAATTTTCAACCATCCAATGTTCCTGTGTTCTGTTTGAACAACTAACTGCCTTTTGGTCCATGTACAGATTCCTCACAAGCTGAATTAAGTGTTCCGGAATACTCATACTTCGCAATATTGTCCATAGCTTGTCATGATCCATACAATTGAAAGTCTTTGCGTAGTCAGTAAACCATAGGTAAACATCTTTCTGGTATTCTCTACTTTCAGCCAAGATCCATTGGACATCAGCATTGATATCCCTCGTTCCACGGCCTCTTCTGAATCTGGCTTGAACCTCTGGAAGTTCTCTGTCAATGTATGCTTGCAGCCGTTTCTGTATTACCTTTAGTATAACTTTACTCGCATGGGATATCAAAGAGATTGTCCGAGGATTTCCGCATTCCGTTGGCAATGGGCACAAATACTGATCTCTTCCAATCAGTCGGCCAGATAGTTGTCTTCCAAATTTCTTGGCAGAGATGAGTGAGTGCCTCCTGTACTGCCTCACGTTCTTGAACAATTTCAATTTTTATTCCATCAATTCCTGGTGCCTTGTTCTTTGCCAATTCCTTCAATGCACCTTGGATTTCTTCCTTCAGTATCTTGGTCATATGCTACTTCTTGAAATGGTTGAACATTAACCATTTCCTTTTGGTACAGTGACTCTGTGTATTCCTTCCATCTTCTCTTGATGCTTTTGGCATCATTCAATAATTTGCCCAGAGAATCTTTCA
>NW_006408536.1:25874053-25893736 GCF_000296735.1 Chrysochloris asiatica
TTTCCTTCTTTCTTGTCTTCTTAATGACTTTTTGCTTTCTTCATGTATGATGTTCTTGATGTTATCCCACAACTCATCTGGTCTTCGGTCTGTAGTGTTCTATGTATCAAATTTGTTCTTCAGGTGATCTCTAAATTCAGGTGGGATGTATTCAAGGTCATATTTTGGCTCTCGTGGCTACAGTTAGAACATATCAGTTCTGCTTTTGTCTTCCTTTTTCATTACCCAACTTTCCCATGCACACACAGCAGTTGAAAAGATTACAGCTTGGGTCAGGTACACCTTAGTCATCAGAGTGACAGCTTTGCTTTTGAAAATTTCAAAGAGGTGTTTTGTAGCAGATTTATATCTTAGATGGCCACTCACAAGGTTTTGAAACTCCAGACACTACTCAACAAACTAGTATGTAGAGCATTATCTTTATAAGGCTTGTTATACCAATTGAACTAGTTGTCATAGTAGACTATGGTCCCAGGCCTTCTGGCTTAGTAAAGCATTTCCACTACGTTTTTGGTTATGTTTAGGTAGTATCTGTAACTGTGATCCCTATGTGGTTTATTATACATGTGAATATATATGTGGCATATGTAAACATGCCTACAGAGAAAGCTGTGCATGCATACTCATCCAAGGAGCGCTGGTAGAGTAGTGGTTACCAGTTGGGCTGCTAATCTCAAGGTCAGCAGTTCGAAACTATCAGCTGTTCCATGGGAAAAAAGATGAGGCTTTCTGCTCCTGGAAAGATTTACAGCCTAAGAAACCCTATACGGGGTCGCTATGAGTCAGAACCGACTCCATGACACATACCACCACCACCGCACACTCATGCATTTGTCTTCCTATACACATATATGTATACACATGTATACCTATATAATAACATACTTTTTTTGTTATTATTGTTATTGCAAAATTGTGTGTCATACATCTACTGAAATTGCCCATTAGTCTCCTCAGACTGTGGTGGCTTGCATGTTGCTAGGATGCTGGAAGCTATGACACTGGTGTTTTAAATATCAGCAGGGTGACCTGGGTATTTTAGCTAAGCATCCAGACTAAGACAGACTAGGAAGAAGGAGAGGCAGACTACTGCTGAAACCCCAAGCTATAGCAGTGGGGCACTGTCAGATAGCACCAGAATATTGAGTATTGAAATATTCTGAATAGCACCAACACATTGTCAGATGTAGAGCCCTAAGATGGGAGGAGCTGCTTACCCAAAGTAGAGTTGACCATGATGATGTTAATAGACTAAAGCTTTGGGGACCATTGTCTGATGGAACACAATTCAAAATGAGGAGAAACAATTGCAAGGTATCCATTAATAATCGGAAAATGGAATGCACTAAGTATGAATCTAGGAAAATTACAAGTTGTTAAAAATGCAATGAAATGCATAAAGTTCAATATCCTAGGCATTAGTAAGCTGAAATGGATTGGTATTGATGATTTAGAATCTGACGATCACATGGTTTACTATGCTGAGAACAACAAATTGAAGAGGAATGGCATTGCATTCATCATCCAAAAGAACATTATATGATCTTTCCTGAAGTACAGTGCTGTCTGTCATGATCCACACAGTTGAAAGCCTTTGCCCAGTTAATAAAGCACAGGCAAAAAACTTTCTGGTATTCTATGCTTTCAGTCAAGGTCCATTTGACGTCAGCATTGATATTTCTAGTTTTATGTACTCGTCTGAATCCAGCTTCAGCTTCTGGCAGTTCCCAGGCAATGTACTGTTGCAGCCATTTGTTAAATTACCATTAGCAAAATTGTACTTGCATGTGATATTAATGATATTGTCCAATTATTTCCCCATTCTGTTGGATCACCTCTGCTTGGAATGGGCAAAAATAGGGATCTCTTCTAATCAGTTGGTCAGGTAGCAAATTTCTTGGCATAGCTGAGTGAGTGCCTCCAGTGCTACATCAGTTGGTGGAAAGATTCCAATTGGTATTCCATGAATCCTCAGAGCTTTGTTCTTTTCCAATGACTTCCGTGTACCGTGGACTTCTTCCTTCAGTACAGTTGTCTTTTGATCATATGCTACCTCTTGAAACTGTTGCACATCGACCATTTCTTTTGAGTACAGTGAGTGAGTAGTCCTTCATTCTTTTTTTGATGCTTTCTGCATCATTCAATATTTTGCCTATAGAAACCTTCAGTATTGCAAGTCGAGGCTTGGATTTTTTCTTTAGTTCTTTCAGCTTGAGAAATGCTGAGTATGTTCTTTCCTTTTGGTTTTATAACTCCTGGTCTTTGTAGAATTCATTATAATATTTGCTTTTGTCTTCTTGAATTTCCCTTTGACACTTTCTGGTCAGCTTTTACCTCCTCATTTCTTCCATTTGCATTAACATCTCTATGCTGGAGAGCAAGTTTCAGTCTCTTCTGACATCCATTTTGGTCTTTTCCTTTTTTCTTGTCTTCTAAATGACCTTTTGCTTTCTTCATGTATGATGTTCTTGATGTCAACCCACAACTCTTCTGGTCTTCGGTCATTAGTGCCTAATGCATAAAATCTGTTCGTGAGGTGATCTATAAATTCAGGTTGGATGCGTTCAAGGTCACATTTTGACTCTCGTGGACTTGTTTTCATTTTCTTCAGCTTCAGTATGAATTTGCATGTGAACAATTGGTGGTCTGTTCCACAGTCTGCCCCTGGCCTTGCTTTTGCTTATGCTGGGTCTCTTTCCATAGATGTAGTCAATCTGATTTTCTGTGTAGGCCATCTGATGAGGTCCATGTGTATGTTGTTGTTGTTAAGTGCCATTGAGTCAGTTCCGAACCATAGCGACCATATAGGATTTCTGAGGAGTGGCTGGTGAACTTGAACCGCCAACTGTGTGGTTCAAATCGACCATGTAGTACACGTGTATAAGTCGTCTTTTATATTGTTTAGAAAGGTATTGCATTGAAAAAGTCACTGGTCTTGCAAAATCCTATCATGCCATCTCCAGCATCGTTTCTGTCACCAAGGCCATATTTTCCAACTACTGATCTTTCCTCTTTTCTTCCAACGTTTACATTCCAATTTCCAGTAATTATCAATACATCTCGATTGCATATTTGATCAATTTCAGACCGAAGAAATTGGTAGAATTCTTCAATTTCATCATCACTGCCTTTAGTGGTTGGTGTATAAATTTGAATAATAGTGCTGCTACTGGTCTTCCTTGTGGGGTCTTCCTTTTGGGGATGGATGGCTTCCTATCTTAGATAGAATTCCACTTCAAGATAGATCTTGAAATGTTCATTTTGATGACGAATATGATGCCATTTACCTTTAATTTGGCATTGCTCATAGTAAATCACGTGATTGTCAGATTCAAAATGGCCAATACCAGTCCATTTCAGCTCACAAATGCCTAGGATATCTACCTTCATGTGTTCCATTTCTTTTTTAACCACAATGCAGAGAATGAGTATTCTGTAAAGCTTAATTAATTGTGCTCATGATGAACCTGTGCATCGACTAAGAGGCAGTTGTTTGAACACAACAAGGGGATACTGAATGGTGTAAATCAGGAAAGGTGTGCCTCAGCATTGTACTCTTTCACCAGACTTATTCAGTCTTTATCCTGAGCAAATAACCTGAGATGCTGAGTCATACGAAGAAGAATGTGGCGTCAGAATTGAAGGAAGTCGCATTAACAAGCTGAGATATGAAGATGATACAACTTTGCTTGGTGAAAGCGAAGAGGACTTTATAATACTTCTGAATGAAGACCCAACACCACAGTCTTTAAAATGGGTTGCATCTCCATGTAAATAATACAATAATCCTCACCACTGGACCAGTAAATATCATCATGATAAATGGAGAAAAGATTGAAGTTGTGAAAGACTTCATTTTTGCTTAGCTCCACCATCAACACTCATGGAAACAGCAGTCAAGAATCAACCATTCAGAAAAATCTGCTGCATAAAACCTCTTTAAAGTGTTCAAGAGCAAATACGTTGGTTTGAGGACTAAGATGTGCCTGACCCAAGCCGTGGCCTTATTAATTTTCTCATATGCACGTGACAGGTGTAGAATGAATAAGGAGAGTTGTAGAAGAATTGATGCATTTGACTTATGTTGCTAAAGAAGAATATTAAAATTACCAATCTGTGTTGGAAGCAGTACAGCCAGAGTGCTCCTTAGGAGCCAGCATGGCCAGACTTCGTCTCTCATACTTCAGACATATTATCTGGAGGGGCCAATCCCTGGAGATCATGCTTGGTAAAGTGGAGGGTCAGTGAAAAAAGAGGAAGATCCCCAAGGAGATGGATTGGCACAGTGGCAGCAGCAGTGAGATCAAGGGTGGTGATGAGGGTAAAGTTGACACAAGCTTGGCCAGTGTTCTGTTGTGTACAAGGTCAATGTGAGTCAGAACCCACTCCACTGCACTAACAACAACTCCTATCAAAAGACAAGCCTCTTCTGTCAGTTACAATCCTAGTATTTATTTAGACTTTTTTTCTGGTGGGTCAGGGGCCTGCCAGTCTGCAGAATTCAGCTCCAGTCCATGTCTCCTAGGTGAATGTGTCCTTGGTCCCAGCAATCTCTCAGTAATTCGGTGACTCCCGGGCCTTAATTTCCTCCATGATGTGAAAACAACCATTGAAAATGCATCTTTGGAAAAAGATCAGTTGTGGATACTAAGTAGGGGTTTGTTCAGATGACTTCTTGCATATTTGTTCGTAGTCACCATCCTTCTAGCAATCTCACCTCACCAGACATATTCTTTCACTTAAGAGGGTTGTATATAGCGTTTGACCAGTCCTACCATTGGTTAGCACTAGTGGCAATGGCTGGTGACATAATTTAGAGGCACTTTCTGTTCTGTTGATGGTTTCTCTGGGGTCACACATACATGGCTATAGCTCATATTGGACCAGTCAGCAGCATCTCTGCCCTGCTTTGGGAGAGATTTTTTTCTGTCAACTCAGATTCGAATGAGAATTTCAAAAGGATTGAGTCCCAATCCTCTTACAGCAAACTATTTGCCTAGATGAGGTCAATTCTTTGGGTTCTGGAGATTTCCCTGGTAAAGAACAGATAAGCACATAAGCTGTGAAGACCTCGTCACGAATCATTGAGGGACACCTTTTCAGTATCTGAAGAAGCTGGGAATATTCAGGATTATAGATTTGGGAAAGTTGGGCCAACTGGAAATGTTTGTCCCCAGAGAAGTGGTCCTTAGGGAATTTGCCATAAATGGGAGTAAGAAGAATTTTGGGAAATGGGGTTATTTATAGAGTTGATTCTTTATCTAATCATCATCTTGTTTCTGGGACCATTAAACAATCTAAATTTATTAACCCACAATAATAAATTTGGAAAATACTCTGAATCGACATGACTTTCATTGTTCAATTTAGCTCTAACAAGAAATTGAAAATTTCTAACCTGACACAGTGAGGGTAAGGATTTGCTACCGTCTCTTTACTTCTGTTGTGGCTATATAGGATGAACACTGGACTGCTAACTGCAAGTTCACTGGTTAAAACTCACAAGCCACTCCTCTGAAACCGTATACAGGCTCACTGTGCATTAGAACTGACTTGATGGCATTTAACAACAAGAACAACTTTACTTCTTAACTCAGAAGGCAAGTAGATGTATTTACTAATCAGTCCTTTACATTGTTTTCCAAGTGGGCCTATGATTGTCCACATGTCTCTCAAGAGAAAGTTCCTTTAAGCAGAAGTTGCTATAAGATCGAATATAACATGATAGATTGTTGCTATTGTATATTGTCAAGTCAGTTCCGAATCATAGGAATCCTCAGTTACCTGGGTGGGCCCTGTACCATCACAGGGTCTTTGTGAGAGAAAGAGGGAAGCAGGAGAGTCAGAGAAGGAACTGAGGTAGAAAAGCATCATCAGAGAGGAATTGGAAGATGCCACACTGCCGGTTATGAAGGTAGAGGAAGAAGTCATGAGCCAAGACATGTGGCATCCAGAACTGTCAGATAATCAAATTCACATTGTTTTAAGCCACTAAGTTTCTGGGAAATTGTTATAGCAGCAACAGGAAACTAATACATTCCCTAAATAACCTACTTGCCCATGCATCTTTGTTCACATTGAGTCAGAGCCAGCTCAGTGGGCATGTAACAACTCTACCACAACCTTAAATTGTATATACATTTCTGTCTCAGTTCAAATACTAATGCTTTTCCATGTTCAATAGCAATTATTTGCGGGATGCTTCTTCAGCCTTGCTGCTCCTCTCTCTAAGACTGGTCCCAAAGATGACATGAACTCAGTCCTTACCTGTAGGGTGCTTACTGTCTAATCAGGGAAATAAGAAATGTCACAAACCATTCTAGCATATTTTTTCTACTACTGAGTGCTTTGGCACCCATAGCGAAATGAGTATATATTAAGCATCCAATGAGAACCTCAATCAAAGTAATTGTGTATATGAGGGGGCTTTAAAATATATTAGAGGTCTTCAAAAGGTTCATAAAAAAAATCATTATCTTTTATTCCCATTTTTTCATGAACTTTCTGAAGTCCCCTCATAAGCCGCACAAAATCAGCAAACTCTCAAGTTGCTTTTTAAAAAAATGAATAAATAATATCCCCTTAAAAGGGACTAATTTCATTTTGTCAGTAGAACAAAAGGAGAATGAGAATTTCTAAGTGAAAACAACACAGGGTCCCCTTTTTAGGGAAACTGAAACACTGTTCTCCCAATTCCCGTAAAAAGGATGGCTAGTTTGTTTTGTTCCCAAGGAAATTCATTGTTGCTTAGCTCCTGGATCATCAGCACATTTCAGAAATGATAATTGACTACAGCAGTTTGGCTGTGAGATGCACTGGAAGGAAGTTCAGGTCAGATTTTCAAGATCTGAGTTCAAATTTTGGCTTTGCCTCTGCATAAGGTTACATGGTCTCGGGCACCAATGTGAATGCTTTGGAATCACATCTGTTAATTAGCTACAGTAGTGGGAGCCCCTGGAAGCCTGGAAAAGTGTGTCAGCTGGTGGAGGCCAGCATACAGAAACATTCAAAGCCTTAAAAGCAAAAAACTCACTGCCATCCACACCCAGTGACCCTATAGGATGAGTAGCCTACTCCCATAAATCTTTATGGGAGCAGGCAGCCTCATCTTTCTCCCAGGGAGCAGCTGGTGGGTTTGAACTACCGACCTAGCAACTAACAACCCAACACTTAAACCTCTATACTACCAGGGCCCCTTTTGAAAGTCTTGTCTACTTTTCATTGTGGGACATCTACAACCAAGTCAGCTTTCCCAACCTTTTAAACTCAAATTCTGGAATCCTTTTTCCTCTCATTTCTTCTAGCAAAATAATGGCCAACACAGGCTAACAGTTTTAATTCTAAAGGTGCTTGGCCCAGAGGTGTATGGTGTACCTTCCAAATCATTCCAGGTGAAAGTTTTGCTAAATGTTTGGCTGGTGCTTGACAGGAATTGTGGCTTTCCACCCTCTGATATGTTTCCTCTTTGTCTGTTCTCTAATGGCTAAGCCAGTCTCACAGATCCTAGTTCTGGGTTTCTGCAGCACACCTCTCCGTATGGGCCAACATTGGCTACAAGGGTAGACTAATTGCTGGAACAAACAACCTGAAGCTTCTGTGGATCAACACAATGAAAGTTAATATTTTGTTTGCTTCAGACTTGAATAAATTATTTGGAGGGTAGCCTTCCACGTGAGGACTCAATAACGTAGGTACCAGGTACCTTCATGTTCAGCTTGTGTTCTCCATGGACTGAATGCTATGCAAGAGAATGGCTTGTCCCAGGAGGCTGACTTGAAGGTTGCTAGCATCATTCTTGCCCCATATTCCATTGACCAGAAATCAATTGCAAGGTCCCATCATAACTAGAAGGGAAACATGGAAATGTGGACCCTGCTCAGCAGTGCATTGCCTGTGTTGTTGTTAGGGTCTATTGAGTTGGTTCCAACTCATGACTATCCCACGCTGCCTGGTCCTGCCTCAGCCTCACAATTGTTGTCGTGTTGTTTGAGCCCATTGTTGCAGCCACTCTACCAGTCCATCTTGTTGAGGGTCTTCTTCCTGGTCCACTGACCATAGGTTAATTTGAATTCACATTTTGTATGCCGTTTATGATAAATCTATGTGTTAAAGGTAAAGTAGACTTGCTTCCTGAACTTCCAGAGTCATTAGAAACATTTATTGACTGAAATCCTTTACAGAGTCCCTATGAGTCGGAACCAACTCTGAGACACATCACACCACCACCACCACTTTGTGCCAGGCACACACTAAGTACATTAAGGGCATTCTCATTTTAATCTTCCTGGTAACTCCACAAAGTATGTGTCATTACCTGTCTCTGATTATTGAGGAAACGAACTCAGAGAGAGTAACTGTATTAGTGTCTTCTGCTGTGTGACAAATGACCACAAACATAGTGACCATTTGGAGGGAATCTCTGCTTCCAAGCTCATTCAGGTTATCGGTAGAATTCAGTTTCTTTGTGGTTGGAGGACTTTGGGCCCCAGTGCTTTGCTGGCCTGTTGGCTAAAGGTCTTTCTCAAACTTCTAGAAACTGTCCCCATTCCTGGGCTGACGGTCTGCGGATCTTCACAGCTAGCAGTGAAGGATTAATATCTTCTTGTGGTTTCCTTCTTTAAAAAAAAAATGTTTACAACCATTGTCACCCTCCTTTCCTGAGTTTTCCGCCCCCATTAATATAAACTCACTGCCTCCTAAGGTTCCCATAGAATCTTTTTGAGATTCTGTTGTCCGTTTGATCCTATATTTTAGATATTAGAAGCTTGGAGAGCAACACTCACTCCCTTAAGGTTCTCAACAACACCCTGCTGGGTGATACTAAGGTCTTAGTAAGCATGGAGTCCATACCCACAGGCTCAGTCTTCAGTGCGCATATTCCAGGAGCTCTGGTAGCGTAGTGGTTATGAATCGGGCTGCTAACCTCAGGGTCATCAGTTCGAAACTACCAGCTGTTCCGTGGGAGAAAGATGAGGCTTTCTGCTCCTGTAAATATTTACAGCCCCGGAAACCCTGTACAGGGTCGCTATGAGTCGGAACCTAGTCCACGGCATATAACAACAACAATACTATAGATACAGATATAAAATGCAGAATGCGTCCTAATCCTTTTGAAGCTGACAGCCTGTCCAAATCAAAAGCAAACCCATCATGCTTCTAGTCTGACTTCGGCCACATCTCTCTGGCTTCCTCTTCTGCCTTTTATAGAGCTTTTGCGATTAGAGCAGATCCACGCAGATAAACGTCAAATCTTAAGGCCAAATGATTTGGGGCTTAATGACATCTGCAAAGTCCCATCTCAGCAGTACTTAGATTAGTGTTTGATTAAACAACTAGGGGGTGGGCTATCTTTAGAATTCTGCCTAATACAGAAGGAAGTTGCCCAAATTCACATAGCTAGCAAGTAGTGAAGCAAGGAGTTAAACTCCAATCTGTGTAACATCAAAATCTATACCTTCTACCAGGCTGCCATTCTGTGAAAATGAGTGATGAGAAATACCCAAAGACAAAGTCTTAAAAGGAAAGCTTAGCCCCAGTTTCTAACCTACAGTAATTACTAACCATCATCTTCAGACACAGAGCATGACGTCATTACCATCATCAACCATCAGCCCAGGCAGCAGCTGTGTATGAAACATATTATCAAATAATAACCATTTAATTTCAATTGTTGTTGTTGTTATTGTTAAGTGCCGCTGAGTTAGTTCCAACCCATAGTGACCCTGTATAGGGTTTCTGATAAGCGGCTGGTGAGCTTGAACTGCTGACTTTGCGGTTTGAATGACTTTGCAGTCCAGTGTATTAATCGACAGTGCCTCATCAGGACTCCTTCATGTCAATAAAATAAAACAAATCAATTTCATCCAAAATAAAACAAATCAATTTCATTCATCACATGAGTAGAGAAAATTATTATGCCTATGAATTCATTTCTCCACCACTCGTCTGTCAGTATTGTAATGGCTTGCGTGTTGCTTTGATGTTGGAATGCCATTGATATTTTATATACCAGCAGGGTCACCAATGGTAGATAGGTTTCAGCTGAACTTCCAGATTACGAATGAGAGAAGAACTACTTCTGAATGTTTAGCCACTGAAAACATTGTAAATAGCAGCAAACACTGTCAGATACAACTCAAAAAGAGGAGAAGCAGTTGTAAACATCCATTAATAATTAGAAAATACTATGTATGAAGTATGTATCTAGGAAAATTGTAGTAGTGTAAAAAATGTAATGGAATGCAAAAAGCTCTAAACCCTAACCATTAGTAAGATGAAATGCACTGGTATTGGCCATTTTGAATCTGACAATCATATGGTTTACTATACCAGGAACAACAAATTTAAGAGGAATGGTGTAGCATTCATCATGAAAAGAACAAAGGATAATATTCATACACATACATGGTGTGGCACTGTGGGTAAATGTGCTGGACTGCAAAGTTGGTTTGAACCACAAGGTCAGAGGTTCAAGTTCACCAGCTGCTCCTCAGAAAACCTTTATAGGGTTGCTATGGGTTGGAAACAACTCGATGACACTTAATAACAACAACAGCAACAACAAAGAAGACCTGGACTTCTGGTGTGGTGCTGTAGGATAAGTATTGGACTGTGAAACACAGGGTAAGCAGTTCAAACCCATAAGCCGCTCCTCAGAAACCTTATACAGAGTCTCCATGAGTCAGAACTGAATAAATGGCACTTAACAACAACAACAACAAGGAAGACCAATGCTATTCAAATTTACACACCAACTACTAAAGCCAATGATGATGAGACTGAAGAATTCTACCTACTTCTATAGTGTGAAATTCATCAAACATACAATCAAGATCTATTGATAATTTGATTGTTCCTGTAGCGCTTTCCTGACTCCTTCCTGATTTTTCTCAACCCCTCTGTGGAGTGTTTGGATGCATCTCAATATAATTCTCCTGAATTCCTTCTCAGGCAGTTCCAAAGCCTGCCCTCCTTCCAATGGGAAGTCTCGGTCTACCTCCAGCTCATTTATCTCAGTTACTCTATCTTGTTTCTGGACACTTGCTGATATGGTCAGCTGTTTCTTGGGCAGCTTCAATAATGAAGTGTGGCTTCAATAATTAGATGAATGTATGTTGACATATTATTAGCTTTTTGATTGCCTTCAGGAGATGGACTTACCTTTTCACTTTTCATATTACTCAATTCAGAGTAACTGTAGTAGGTGTTGATTGTCTATCTGGTGTATTGCAGCTGGTATTGGCACTTGCCTGGATGGTGGGATTTTATAGGGTGTGATTGTAGCTTGGCTATATGCCCACAATTGCTGTCTAAGGGGGGGCAAAGAAGAAGAAGAAGAAAAAAAACGGTAGCAAAATAATCTAGGTTTTTCTTCTAGTGGGAGACAGTTCATAGCTGAGCCCATCCGGGGCTGGGAGGAGTGTCCACTCGCTCAGGCACTCCCTCTAGTCACCATGGTACACAGACAGAGAAAGGGAAATGGACAGATGAAAGATTGTTCGCACCTTTATCTCTGAAGATCAGTCAGTTCTCTGCGATGGGATTTCTGTCCTACGGCCGTATTCGCTGTAACCTTCTCAAGATGGTTGCACCCTTCTCAAGATAGCTGCATTCTTCAATATCTAGTGCTAGTTACTCATAATTGGAAAGCCAAAGTTTCCAACAAAGAGGAATGATCAACAGTTGGAAAACAACCACCACATTTCTCGGTGATGGAAATGATGTTGGAGATAACATGATAAAATTTTGCAAAACCAATGACTTATTCATTGCAAATACCTTTTTAAACAACATAAAAGATGACTATACACATGGACCTTAACAGATGGAATAGACAGGTATCAAATGACACTGCAGGATAGATAATGCAGTGGACTTCAAGGTCAGTTTGAGCCACAAGATTGGCAATTCAAACCCACCAGGGGTTCCTCGGAAACCCTATAGAGAGTTGCTATGAGTTGGAACTGACTCGACAGCACTTAACAACAACAGCAACAATAGAGAGGGTGGAAATGCTCAATATCATCATCCAAAACAAGACCAAGAGCCAACTATGGAACAGAGCATCAATTGCTCATATGAGAGTTCAGGCTGAAGTTGAAGAAAATGAAAACAAGTTCATGAGACTCAAAATATGACCTTGAACAGATCCCACCTGAATATAGAGACCATCTCAAGAATAGATTTGATGCGTTAGACTCTAATGACCAAAGACCAGAAGAGTTGTGGAATGACATCAAGAAAGAACATCATACAGGAAGAAAACAAAAGTCATTAAGAAGACAAGAAAGAAGGAAAAGATCAAAATGGATGTCAGAAGAGACACTGAAACTTGGTCTCCAGCATAGAGATGCTAAAGCAAATGGAAGAAATGTGGAGGTACAAGAGCTGGACAGAAATTTTCAAAAGGCAACTTGAAAAGGCAAAGTATCATCATGAAATGTGAAAAGACCTGGAGCTATAAACCCAAAAGACATTCAGCATTTCTTAAGCTGAAAGAACTGAAGAAAACATTCAAGCCTCAACCATTTCAAGAGGTGCCATATGCTCAAGAGCCAATGATACTGAAGGAAGAAATCCAAGGTGCACTGAAGGAACTGACAAAGAACAAGGCTCCGGGTATTGATGATTCTATCAATAAATATCTTGCTGGTATTCTCCTCTTTCAGGAGTTGAAATCTTTCAACAAACTGATGAAGCACTGGATGCATTCACTTGCCTATGCCAAGAAATTTAGAAGGCAGCTGCCTGGCCAACTCATTGGAAGAGGTCCATATTTGTGCCCATTCCAAAGAAAAGTGACCCAGTGGAATCTGGAAATCATCAAACAATATCATTAATACCACATGCAAGTACAATGCAGCTTAAGGTAATTTAAAATTGGCTGTAACAGTACATCAACAGGGAACTGCTAGAAATTCAAGCAGGATTCAGAAGAGGACCTGAAACTAGCAACATCATTGGTGACGTCAGATGGATTGTGGCTGAAAGAGGAGAATACCAGCAAGATATTTACCTGAACTTTGTTGACTGTTGTTGTTGTTATGTGCTGTGGAGTCAGTCCTGACTCTAAGCGACCCTGTACAGGGTTTCAGAGGCTGTAAATCTTTACGGGAGCAGAACGCCTCATCTTTCTCCCGCATAACAGCTGGTAGTTTCGAACTGCTGACCTTAAGGTTCACAGTCCGATTCGTAACCACTATGCTACCAGAGAGGTTTTCAACTGTTTAGATCATGACTAACTATGGATAACATTGTGAAGAATGAGTATTCTAGAACACTTAATTGTGTTCACGAGGAAGCTGTACATAGACCAAGAAGCAGTTGTTAGAACAGAGCAAGGGGATAGTGAATGTTTTAAAATCAGGAAAGGTCTGCTCCAGGGTGTATCCTTTCACCCTATGTATTCGATCCGTATACTGAGGCACATAATCCAAGAAGCTGAATTATATGAAGAAGAATGTGGCAATAGAGTTGGAGGAAGACTTGTTAACATGCTACGATATGCAGTTGATACAACCTTGCTTGTTGGAAGTGAAGAGAACTTAAAATACTGAAGGTCAAAATTACAGCTTTCATTATGCATTGTACATAAAGACAACAGAAATCCTTACAACTGGATCAATACACTATTGTTGTTGTTAAGGGCCCTGGAGTTGATTCTGATTCATTGTGGCCCTGTATAGGGTTTTCAATGAGCAGCTGTTGTCGTTGTTAAGTGCCATTGAGTTGGATTCAACTCAATGGCACTGTAAAGGGTTTGTGAGGAGTGTGGCTGGTGAGCTTGAATCCCCAACTTTGTGGTTCAAACAGACCTTGAAGTCAGTTCAGTGCATTAATCCATAGCTGTTTGGTGGTAAAGTGGAGGGTCAGTGAAAGAGAAGTAGCCCTCCAACGAGATGGATTGGTACAATCAATGGCAGCAGCAGTGGCCTCAAGTGTAACAGTTGTTTCGATGCCGCAGGGCCACGCGGTGTTCTGCTCTTTTGTGAATGGGGTCAGTAAGAGTTGGAACTGACTCGATGGCACCTAACAACAGTAACAACAGGAACACAATTTCATTTCTAACTGGCATTTGTATCTAAATTCTCAGCTGTGGATTAGTAAATGCAATGATAGTATAAGTTTTTAATCTCTTGGTGACTCAAATAAAAGAGGAGGACAGTTTTCTGTCTTTCCTATAATTTAGAAGTTTTCCTCTTGGCTTTGATTCTGATATAGCTTAAATAGACATAAAATTGAATGTCGTAACTCATGACAATCAGTATGACTTTCAGAGCCCTCTCTCAACATCTCTCGTAATGTTCCTCTTGATCCAAGACCCATTATTGTGAGGTCTCTAACATGTGTTTTATCTTACTTTTACTCCAGACTTGCAGTAAACAAGAAACTTATTTTTCATTGTTTTGCTTTTCTCTTTCTTACTCCGTTTTCATCACATTCCGAGGCTTCTGTTAAGACAACATTCTAAATGTAAGAAAAAGAAACATCACGGAATGAAGACTTTGTGCTGGCCAAGAGAAGTTTCTGCTGAGTTCTCTATGGAAGTGGGTTGAGACTCCTGGATAATTTAGATAGACACTTTAAGGAAAAGGTGTGAATGATAGATGCCAGGAAGAACTTTCAAGACTGTTTATAAACAGAATATACTAAAGAAAGTGTGGGGTTACCCAGAGCCCAGTTGAGAGCTGGTGTAGTTGGGAGAGAACACCATGACACAGACACTTACCTAATAAACATCTGTGGCAGTCCGTGATAGAAATGTCCATGGTTCTAATAATGCTATAATGGTGCTAGACTCAGCTTGCTTGTGACTCATAGCACCCCTGGATAGGGTTTCCAATGAGTGGCTGGTGGGTTTGAATCACTGGCCTTTGTGGTTAACAGTCCAGTGTTTATCTTGCAGTGCCACAACAGGATTCCGTATTTTGCCCACGTTGTTGTTGTTAAGTGCCGTCGAGTCGGTTCTGACCCATAGCGACCCTGTATAGGGTTTCCGAAGAGTGGCTGGTGAACTTAAACTACCAACCTTGTGGTTCAAACTGACTTTGCAGTCCAGCGCATTTAACCCGCAACACCACACCAGGATGCTTCAATACTGCAACCTGAGGTTTGCATTTTTTCATCATTTCTTTCAGCTTGGGAAATGCTGAGCATGTTCTTCTCTTTGGGGTTTCTAATTCCAGGTCTTTGCACATTTCATTATAACACTTTTCTTTGTCTTCTCTAGCTGCTGTTTGAAATTTTCTGTTCAGCTCTTTTATGTCCTCATTTCTTCCAGTTGCTTTAGCTTCTCTATGCCCCAGGGTAAGGTTCAGAGTCTCTTCTGACATCCATGGTGGTCATTCATTTCTGTGCTAGGTCTTTAATGACTTTGCTTTTCTTCATGTATGATGATCTTGATGGCATCCCACAACTCTTCTGGTATTTGGTAATGCGTCAAATCTGTTCTTGAGATAGATGATTTCTAAATTCAGGTGCGATATGCGCCAAGTCATATTTTGGCTCTCGTGGACTTGTTTTAATTTTCTTCAGTTCCAGTCTAGATCCATCTGATGTCATCGAGTCAGATTCAAATTCGAGGGCACCTAACAACCACCACCACCACCACCACAACAACAACAAGATACCTAACAGACACTATGTTCTCTCCCCATTGCCCTCAGCATCTGGAAGGCCACTTGTAAGCACCACCTGTAACTCGGCACCTGGGTGCTTTTTCTAACAAGGAGAAGCGCTGGGAAGTTAATGGCCCCTAAAGAGCCTCAACCAGTGATGGATAGTTGTCACAGCTTCCTGATTCCTCAATTGGGACAACTCTGAGGTGTCTGCCAGCAGTTCCCAGTCGGATTGTGCTCTCATTGCCCACACCATAACTTGATTCATAGCATACCTTTATTCATTTACTTCCCTTCTCCACCACACATCGTAAATCAACATTGAGAATGAGAAGGAGACAGGGATGCCCATTATTACCACTCTTGTTTCATGCAGTCTTAGTCAGAACTATAAGGCAAGAAAAGGAAATAAAAAATATCCAATTTGGAAAGGAAAAAATAAAGTGATCCGTATTTGCAGATGATATGATCCTGTACATAGAAAATTCCAGAGAATCTGCAAGAAAGTTAATGGTAGTAATAGAAGGATTCAGAAAAATAGCAGAGTACAGGACCAACACACAAGAATCAACTGGGCTCCTCTACACTATCAAGGAGAACTCTGAAAAGAAAACCAAGAAACAATACCATTCACAGTAGCCTTCAAAGGATAAAATGCTTAGGAATAAACCTAACCAGGGATTTTAAAGACTTACACACAAAAAAACTATAAAACACTACTGCAAGAAACTAAAAAGAGACCTACATAAAAGGGAAAACCTTTCTTATTTCTGGATTGGAAGACTGAACCTTGTGAAAGTATCAGTGCTACCCAACGTAAGCTATAAATATGATGTGGATCGAAATCCTAATAACCTTCTTAATGAAGTGGGAAAACTAATCTTCAACTGTACATGAAAGAAAAGAGGCCCCGGATAGCTAAAACAATATTGAAGAAGAACAAAGTAGGGCCTCCCGTTTCCCAATCTCAAAACTTACTATGGTGCAGGTAGTTATGTGCCATGGAGTTGGTTCCAACTCATAGGGACCCTGTACAGGATTTCCGAGGCTGGAAATCTTTATGGGAGCAGAACGCCTCATCTTTCTCCTGAGGAACAGCTGGTAGTTTCAAACTGCTGACCTTTCTTTACTATACAGTCTTGATAATCAAAACAGCCTGGTAGTGGTTCAGTGACAGACATATAGAAGAATGGAATAGAATTGATAACCTAGAAGTAGATCATTCCATCTACGGCAGCTGATCTTTGCATTGACAAAGGGTAGAAGTCCATTCAGTGGGGCGAAGAAACCACCTCTTTGACCAAATTAATGACTTTTACTGAAAGGAACCCTGGTCTCAGGATTCACTTCTAGAGCAGCCCACACCACAGTATGTTCCAAGCACGGCAGTTTAATATGATTAGAGAAATGTTCTGCTCCTTCACAGAGCTTTATCCCCAAAATCCTGTTGATCGATATTGTCATCAAGTGCTGTAAGGCTCCCACTCTGGGTGGGCCAGGCTGCATTGGGCATGGGTGTGCATTGATGTGTGTCTGTGATGATGTGGACATTGTTATTTATTTTGGGTTTGTTTTTAGTAAAACTTTTAGAAATTGTACTTTCCCACAAGTTTCACCAATGTTTCTACATTTTAGAAATTGTTTGAGCATGCCCTTATCCATAACTTTGAAAGTCAAGCAGTTTGGGCTAGTGATGTTATTTTTAAAGAATACAACAGCTTTTTAAAAACATTTACAATTTGGTTTTGGTTATGCTTGACAATACTTTTCTGTTTTCCAGGCCTTAATCTCCTTTGACTAGTGCATGGCTTTGCATGATACTCATGGAGGCATTTCATTGACAGTTTGGTAGGAATATGATCGCAAGTGGAGGGCCAGTGAGATGAACTGGCACAGCGAGAGCAGCCGTGGGCTCAAGCAGAGCAGCAATTGTGAGGATGGATGCCGGACTGGGTGGTGTTTCGTTCTTTTGTACATAGGGTCGGAACCGACTTGACGGCACCTAACAACAACAGGATTGTAAGGGATCTTCACTGGTAAACTTATATATTCAGAAGCTCTTAGAGATACATTTCATTTGATTATCACAAAACCCATGAATAATAAATAGGATTATCATCACAATATAATGAAAGGAAACCAAATCCCAGAGAGCTTAAAGGAATATCTAACCGATTTAACACTTTGATCTTGGCATGAATGAACTTAAAGGTTTTAGCGACAGGATCAGCAATTCTGCAAAGACAACAAGGAGTGAGAATGCAGTCTCCATGGGAAGCTGTGGGAAAGTGGAGCATTTGGGAGATGAATGGAGACAGAGCCTAGCATTAGCTGCAGATTTGGCCGTCCTGGAGGTCGTCAATTCTCCATATTGCCATGTAGGAAGAGAAGCAGAACTAGCACTCTATTCCAGAACTCTTTTGTAATATTACCACTGGTCAGCTCACTTTCCAGGAACTCGTTTTCACTACTGACGTCAGTCTCCCCTGACTTATCAGCCCCATGAAAACTTGAGTCCATCTTTCCTGTATTGTCAGCCAAGGGTCCATTGGCCCAGCTGTGTTGGTTTATGCAGTCTTTCTCTTGAAGGCCCTAAGTTTCTACCAGGCCTGAAGAGGAAGGACATCATTATTTCAGGAATTAACATGAGGTTTTGAGGTTTGACTCAATGCTAGGAGCATCTGGTGCTTCCTGGACTAGACTTTTGCCTGGAGTACTCAGTTCTGAGTCGGGGTCCTGATGTTGAGCTACCTGCTCTTGTGGAGCCCATTTTACTCCCTTTGGTCCTTCTGCCCATAAATAATGAACCCTAAGTTATGACCAAACCATTCTGTGCCAACCAGGCTTCAGTTGGGAAAACAGGAAACCCTCAGATATTTCAAGAAGAGAGAGATTTTGTAGAGGACGTTAGAGACTTAGTAAAGAATTGAAAAGGACTGCAACTAGCATTTGAGAAATCAGGCAGGTAGTAATGGCAGGACACGACCACTAGTGAGCTCAGTTGTCTGTTAGATCTGGAAGCACTTGGCAACACCTCCCCTTAGCCACCTACCAAAGCCCATATACTTGTCTATTGTCACCATACTGACCATCTGTCTTGTGAGTAGGATTCATTTGTGTGACCTCACCCTGAACCATGGTGGCAGGGATTTGGGGAAATGTAGATTCCAGAGTCCTAGTTCTTGGGATGCATGAAAGTGCATAAAAGAAAAACAAAAACAAAAACCAACAACAGTACTGAGTAACCAACAGATTGTTCACCCCATATCCTGGATCTAGAAAATTTCTGAAACTGATCAGTGTGCCTGGAATACCCAAAGAATAAAATGTATTCCTCTGAAACCAAAGGTACGAAGATCAACATTTTGGATCTGGAACAAGTTAATAGAAATAAGGAAGAAATGGCAACTGGGGGCATGATGACCCCCAAATTAAGATCAAGTAATAGTTGTAGCTCGACAGCACTTTAACAACAATTGGAATAAGAGGCCTGGTGGTGCAGTGGTAAAGTGCTCAGCTGCTAATTGAAAGGTCAGTGGTTCAAACCCACCAGCCACTCTGTGGGGGGAAGATGTGATAGTCTGCTTCCGTAAAGATTTATAGTCATGGAAACTTCTGTGTCTTGTATGGTCACAAGTCAGAATCTACTTGACGGCAGTGAATTTGTCTTTTTGATTAAACAATTGTGATTATTGGTGATATGATCTAGGGAGACACTGGACTATGCTTTAAGCCAATCTCCCAGGAAAATTGAGCAACTCTATTAATGTCTTGGAGACCTGGTGTGGTGTTGTGAGCTCAAGCACTAGACTGCAAGGTTACTTTGAATCACAAGGCCAGTGATTCAAGCTCACCCGCCATTCTTTGGAAACCGTTTACAGGGGCGCTATGAGTCGGAACTGACTCGACGACACTTAACAACAACTACATTCATGTGTTCCACCAGCAGGGTCACCCATGGTGGACAGGTTTCAGATGAGCTTCCAGACGAAGACAGGCTACGAAGAAAGAGTGATGAACTACTTCTGAGTATTTAGTCACCGAAACCCTTATAAATAGCAGAGAA